>NW_017731864.1:1122230-1190673 GCF_001890085.2 Hipposideros armiger | reverse complement strand
CAGGGGCTGCAGCCTACGCCGTCGCCGGCAACTCATGGCAGCCCAGCTCCAGGTTGAGCTGTTGTTCAGCATCTTAGCTGTAGAGGGCAGTGTCACTGGGCCTCATATGTGGGATCTGAACTGGGTTCCTCTGGCGTCCCAAGCCAGTTCTTAACCATCGCGCCACTCAGCCGGCCCAGGATTCACAGTCTTTTTCCCACAATGGTTCCCATGACCGATGATATTGGCATAACAATACATCCCTGCCCCTGGGCATGTCCAGATTTTGACACAGTCGAAAATGACTATTGCAAACAATTAAAATTTGGACTATTTTGCAGTCTCCATAATTAAAAATTATACATTGGCAATCACCATCACACTGAGTACAGCTGCAGGTTATCATTCCAGCATTTTCCTCCCTACTCAGTAAAGCATGTGTCAGTGAGGCATGTCATTGTTAAGACATCACTAAATGTCTCACTTACTAATGATGTAATTTACTAAAAACCAAACAAAGGCAGACCCTCATCACCAACAAGAAACCTAAGTGCTTCAAAATGGTACCTTGTTTATCCGTAACAATGGACTCTAACCCCTCAGAACAGATTATGATGTGCCGGTGAGCTCTTGCTCTCCAGTTAGGGCTGCGGCTGGCTACACAGCAGACAACCCACAGCTGACAAAAGATGCACACTCTTTAATTTAGTAATTCTACTTGTAGGAATTTATCTTAAGTCAGTAATCAAGCAAGTGTATAAAGATGCATCCACAGGGATATCCATTGCATGGAAAGAACAATGCCCACCCACAGAGGATAGGTTAAATAAGTTATGCCCAACGTCATTTCGCTAATAGTGGACAGGTGAGAAGCCAGGTGTGTATTTATATGGGCCCCTTGTTAATTAAAGCATCTTATATTAATAGCTTTGTACATTATCTTCAGAAACAATTCTCTGGTTATATTATAGCCATGTTTCCTTCCATAGAACAGAAAGAAAATCTGAGTAGAACAATTATGGGAAGTTTTATTTCTTTGTTTTTATACCACGTGATGGCTTAAAACTGAAGTCTAACAGAAAGACAAGCTATTAACAATGGCTTCCCTTCTCACTGTTTGTCACATGGGTCTGACGCTGTCACATATATTTTGAAAATATAGTCTTTTAACTGAAGTGTATAGCTTCCATGTACATTTGGAGGGGAAAATAGTTTTGAGGTTAGCATTACGGGCGTTCATAAGAAATACCAGAGTGAGAAGTCTCCGAAGGGCAATCAATGGTTCAAAGTCAGCCTCCATTATTCTTGTGCGTGTGGTCTTGGCGAGTTGCCTATCATCTCTGAGCTCAGTTTCCTCACCTGTAAATTGGTCCCATGCACATTGCAGGATTGCTCTGAGGATCAAATGAGATTCCTTGAGAGCAATTTGTAAACTGAAAATTTCTACACAAATGCAAAGTGTTATAGTCCTCATCATCATGATGTCAACAAAACATGAAGAGCTTTTTCAACACTTATTGACATTTTTAGGTAAACCCTGCAGAGAGTAAGATTTTATAAGCAGAAAGTAGTCAAAATAGAACCTTTTGCTATTACCTAATATTTTGATTTAAAAAATCATAAACATGAGTTATTTTACATTTAGGCTATCTTTTTCAAGAAAATTTGACTTGGCGTAACTTTCCTGGTCTCCTGTAGTTAGCACCATCTAAATTGTTCCCTCTCCCATATGCCATAGCTTTAGCTTAGAATTTTTAAATTACATCATATGTTATTCGCCAGCTCAGAGTTTACCTAAATATGCAATTTCCATTGACTGGAAAAAGCTGCATTGCATTTGAATGAGTCTAATGAGAAGGCACAGAGCTGCTGCTTGTCTCAGAGGATTATGTACGATTGTACAGGGTTTATTTCTACCTCTTCACTTTAATTCAGAGAGAAAATACAGTACAGATGAACTCAGAAGTTCTGTTCTTAATACAACTGCGATTGGGGAGGCAGGCCTTTTAATACTTCACTTTTTTTCATTTGGAGATGAGAATAACACTGTCTTACAATTACTCCAGGAATGTTTTCAGGATAAAATAACACAGAGAGAGAGGCTCGTCGATCTTAAATTCGATCAAGGAACAGGTATAGACTAGCATAGGCTTGTTTCACATGTATTATAATAAGTAATGACTATGCCCCAGGGGTTTGTAAATACAGGGCTATATATTTTATATATTCAGATTTGTATATGCAGATTCAACCAGTCATTTTTGTTTTCGCACAGACTGTTGGTTTATCCTCTAAATGTGAATTGTATTATTAAAGTCACACATTGGAAATAAACACATGGGAAAACAGTCATCTTCTCTAGTATTCAAAGAAATATAATTTAACGTGAGCTGGAATATTATTTTATCCTTACTAAATTGGCAAGCAAGCAAACTAAAAAGTCCTCAGTGAGCGTGGACCCTACTCTTGGACATGTGATGATGGCGCTGTGGGTGGGTTCCGCGTGGTGGTGTGAGTCGGTGCAGCACTTATCCAAACCATTGGGAAACCTCTGTCAAGAACCAAATGCCTGATGGTCTATTCTAGAAGATCAGAGAACAACTGAACTGTTCTCTTCAGCGAGTCACTGTCCTGAGAAAGGATCTGTAGTAGATTTTTTTTTTAACTTAATGAATATATCCACTCAATGTGTGGCTCTGGAATGGAACCCCATGTGGACAAACCACCTGTGAAGGACTCTAAGGGGACCACTGGAATGAATATTAGATAATATTAAGGATTGTTATTCATTTTTTTGGCTGTGATAATGTTGTTTTGGCCATGTAGGAAAACGTTATTTTTCAGACATACCTCCTTAAGTATTTAGGGATGTAATTCCATGATGTCTGTGATTTACTTTAAAATACATTAGCATTTTAACACATTGAGGATGGGGCATTTAAATGTATAGACGCAAATCTGTGTCACCAGTCTACAATGTGTTAAAATGAATAAAAAAGACCTAAAATAACATACTATGTGACCTAGAAATTCTACTCCTAGGAATTTTTCCTCAGGAAATAATTTAATAGTAGAAAAATGTATTAAAGATGTATAAACATCATTAAGCATAACAGCAAACAGAGATTACTTGAGTGGCCAACTGTAGGCAAAATTTGGATTAATTAACTTAATGTAGATCAATTCAATAAGCTATCTGCCAGTCATTTAAAAACAATAATTAGGAAAATTATGAAAGACTTGGAAAATTAATGATTCAGTGCTAATTAAAAAATCAGAATATAGAACTGTGGATATTATTTGCACTTTGTATGCATATGAAAAATTGTGTAAGGTGGTAGAATTATAGGTGTTTTGTTTTCAGTATTTCCTTAATGTTATCTTTTTGATTGAAAAATTGTTAAAATAAAAAAAGTAAGAACAGAAAAGAATAGCAAGGGCTGAAGTTGGAGATTTTATAAATTCACTGCCTCAAAGAGCAATCTCCAACTACTCAAGTTGTGACCCTTCTTTCTTTAGGGCATTTTGGAGTCCCTGGAGACAAGGGCTTGCCTGGCATTCAAGGACCCAAAGGACCACCAGGAAGACCAGGACAGCCTGGCTCCCCCGGACCCCCAGGGTGTCCAGGTACCTCGAAAGGCAGCCTGGAACCATCCCAGGCACTTATGCATCTCTTGGTGTATCCAAAAGAGCCAGCCTTCACTTAGACCTGGGCTCATCTCTGGCTCTGCCATTTTCCAGACCTGTGACATTGAACAAATCGCTTAAACTTACCTATTATTTACCTGTCTATTGGAGCTAGTCCTGTCTTACTGAGTTGGTCTGGGAGTAAACTAAGATAAAACCTGTGAAGTGCCTAACAGGGAGCCAGGCACACGGGGCTCCTTTCCAGCCCTCCCTCATTCACCTGCCATTCAGGACACTGCTTTTCTTTTCTCCTTTAGACTTAAGGTAAATATCACACATACAGCACACCATTTTAATGGCTCCTCTTCCTGCAGTCAGAATACAGTGAGAGTCTAAAATCGTAATTGGCAACTTTAATTGCTCAAAGTGTAGTTTCTTCTTCTGAGGTTCAGTGCATTTTTCTCCCTAGAGTTAGGAGAGAAATAAAACAGTATTCCAGGTTACTCATATTTTAAGGATGTAGATGACCTTCCCAGTTAATGTAACTCATATCTCACCTGGGTATCTGCAAAACCTGGCTGTCATCCTCAGGTAATCCAGGGATGCCTGGGCCAATGGGACATCCAGGAGAAATGGGGGATCCTGGACCAAGAGGCCTCATGGGGTATCCAGGGACACCTGGTCTCCCAGGAATAAAAGGTAAGTCAAAAGGTGGCCTGAACCCATCAGAAAGATCCAGCCCATTGGGGCAAATTCACAGTGCCTTTCCCGTACCTGAGAGACATGGCGCTTGGTCATGGCTGGTTCCTACTGTCATTAGCTCCTTCCTATACTTTCTTTATTATTATTATTATTATTATTATTATTATTATTATTATTTTATTAGTTTCAGGTGTTCAAAACAATGTAATACTTAGACATTTATACCCCTCACAAAGTGATAACTCCCCATCCCCAATCTACTACCCCTCTGACATCATATATAGCTGTTACAATTCCAGTGACTCTATTCCCTATGCTGTACTCCACATCCTGTGATTTTATATATATATATATATATATAATTATAGTTGACATTCAGTATTATTCAGCTTCAGCTTCAGGTGTACAGCACAGTGGCCAGGCATGTACTCAGGGCTTCAGGTCGTGTTCATCTAGTCTCCTGACCTGCCTGGCACCAGAATGATGGTGTTACCATCTCATTTTTTGAGGGCATTTCCCCTAGTGTTTTCCATGTGTAGGCATATTCATTTATTCTCTCCTCAGAGAGTTAAGCTCCTATTATGTCCTAGATTCTAAATACCCAATTTCAAAGAAAATAGACATGGTTTCTACTTCATGGAGCTCACAGTTTAGCAGGAGACACACATATTAAAAACATGTGTAAATAAATTTGTATTTACTAGCTGTGGTAAGTGGAAGGGAGAGAAAAGAATAAGATGCTAAGAAAGAGGAAATAGTATTCATTACCTTTGTTAAAGAAACATTTTTTTTCTTGGTTGAATTTTTTGACCTTTAAAGGTATAGTAGACTGGGTTTCATACAGATCTGATTAATATAAAATATGATATTATGTGATATAATATAATAAGTATAATTTATTATTAACAAGTTTTCATCCTCTCCCTTACTCATCCATGGTACTTACTCCTCTTCAGCTCATTTCTTCCATTTTTACTTTGTGTGTACCTCTAGCATAGTATTTGTATTCAATCATATTTGTTTGTTTAGAGGTCTTTCTCATAAAGTAGAATATGATTTTTTAAAATGGCAAGGACCATTTTTATATCCTTGGCATCCAGTAGATACCCAATTGAGTCTGTTGGTTGGTTATTATAAGTATTTTTAAATTTATGAATAAATTAATAAATGAAGAAATGGATAAATAGAAGAACGAACAACTGAGCTAGCAGCTATGAATTGGAGGGTCTTCACCTCAATCAACAATAGAAGAATCAAGCGTTACTTGGTAGATTTTTACAGCCAAGCCCTCTGTATCTCCTCTTCCTCCCTTTTCTTCCCACTGCCCTCTGCTTGTTGGCTAATGCATATACTAAATTTTGGGTAAATGAAAAGTACCTCCCTTTGGAAGAGTCGGAAATCCCTTCTTTCCAGTTTTATCATGGTACTGTTTTGAAAATCCTGATGATGTTTTTCCATACTCAGACCCGTTCACTCATCAGATAGCTTTCAAATCATTAGTTTTCCAGCGAATAGTAGTGTTGTATGTATTACCTGGAGCAATTCTGCAGAGAGGGAAGCCTTTTATTTTGAAAGTTGGTACACGTATGCATTTCTATGCAGTCAATTGACTTGTTGGGGAAAGTTCCCATCACAAGACAAGATATCTTGGTATTATTTTTCTCCCTCTTCACTGGCACTTTTAGTAATGTAAAGTCTAGTGATTTGTGATAAATTTAGGGTTTCCAGCACAATGATAATTATGTTACGAGTTTCTCTGGGTTGTGTGGCCATTTCCTATCTCTGGTGATCCATACAGCCCTGGTGGGGCGTTTTTTGGTCACTTTTTTGAGTATATGGAAGATGAAATTGGTAAAGAACCAAAAGAAAACATTTTCCATTATTAACCACTCTGACTGCATTCCCACTTCTTCCTCACCTCCTAGTGCAGCAAAATAGCAAGGGTTTTCAAGTGTCTTGGTGTCATAACAGTATACACCCAGGTTGACTACAATGACAAGGCTCATGTCATTATTGTTGAGTCTTCCTTTCCCTGAATTAGTTTGCATTTATCACATACCTTCAGTATGAGATGTTATTAAAAAGCAAATAGCTAATGAGTTTGATCAAAGAACAGAATCACTTGAAAAACTATCACCATCGCATCAGAATTCTGTGCTATGGAATACATTTGTTAAGAATGTGAGGAAATTAATATATCAACCCAAATATTCATATCAGCATACAGTTGTGGTGCTTTCTGACCATGGAGTGACACTGTTTCACTTCGAATAGCCCAGTGAACAACCAATCTTTAGAAGAAACAAACAAAACATGGAAATATCTTCCTAAAAATTAAAATGTCTACAATATAAATCCATTGTGGCACTTTATCATGCTGCTATAAAAATTAACCACACTCCGGCAGAAACACTTTGAACTGAGAAACTAAATATTTGAAGTATGCTCTAAATAAGTCAAGGGGCCTGATTTTCTTGTTTGAACAAACCAGCTGCTGAACTCAAAGTTGTTTGCTCTGCCAGAACAGGCCATATGGATTCTGAGTCCCGCATGTGCTCAATCAGATTTAAACTTTAACTTAAACATATGCTAACAATGGCTTGATTCCTAGACTTAAACTTTGACGTGCATATGCCCTCTAAAAGGAAGACACTCAATTCCTAGTTGGGCATTCGCATGGGACTGGAATCATGGAAACAGAAAGACAGCTATCTGTAGCATGGCAGCGACTGTCAAGAATGTGGATTAAGTTATTTTGGTTGGTGGCAAGTAAAATAAATTTCATAAGAACAAAACACCTTGAAATGTCTTTTATTAGCAAAGACATGCCATGCACCTTAGGGCTGTGAAAATCATAGCAACACGCCCCCTCCCTTTTCACAACTAGAGCGTTCCCCTCCCGCTCCACCCCCCACAGCACTCACCAGCCCTGTGGTAATTACCTGTTTGCTCTGTCAAATTCAGGGGTCGTTTCTCTCTGGTTCCTCATCGTCTCATTCAGCGCCTGTCACTAAATACATCTGGGGCCTAAAATCTCCAGGGGTGAGGAGACCATGTGTTAGGCCCTCATGCATTTCGTTAGTTGGCACTCAGGTATTTCCTGAATCAAAAATAAATAAGTCTGATTTCAGAATCTGTTTCGATCGGTTCCCAACCTTGTTGAACCATCACCTATAGACACGTAGGTCTCCCTTTCCCATCAGCTTTAACACTGGGTGACCAGCTGTCCTGGTTTGCTTGGGACTGAGAGGGTGTCTCAGGACACGGAACTTTCAGCGGTAGAACTGGGAAAGTCCCCAAGAAACAGGGACAACTTGGTCCCCCTACTAAAAGTATAAACTTGTACAAGGGCCCAAGGGGATAGTGCTTTCAGGCTTTAGAACAAAAGAAAACCTTAGAAAGGAAACTCAGTCACAAAGAATCTCTGGCTAACACAGATGGAGGCGATGATGACGATGAGGGCTGCAGGGGAGATTAGACTGACTGCAGGGAGAGCACCCAGCCTGTGAGTGCAGCCTTCAATGATGGTTGTTAAGCAAGAAGACAGCAGAGAGGTGAATAAAAATCCTCATTACCAAGGAATGTGCGTTGTTAGCGTAATTGCCTCTCATCTGCACTGTATATATTTTATGCATGAACAACTTTCTGATTTAGAGATGAGACTGATAAAAGAGCTTTCAGTAAAAAAGGAAAAATGGCCCTTAAAACCCTACCCAGATGTAGCTGCATTCAATTTAGAAAGATAACGCTGGGTCAGATAAGGGTCAGCCAGTTCAACAATGGCGGGGGCTGGGACTGTGACAACCCAGGATCTGGATGTGTTGATGTGACAATGGCGAGTTGTCAGAAGCTGAGACATTCCACCCCCAGCCAACTTTCCTTAACCATCAATCTTGGTGGCTTAAGCTGGAGATCAAAACACTGAAATAGCAAAGCAGTCTCAAAAAATTTATTATCATTTCAGATAGATTGCAATAAGTATCCGAATTTGGCAGATGAAGAAGGTCTGTGTGTTCCTTTGGTGCAAACTTGGAACATTGGCTCATAAATAGGAAAGCAGATTGGAAAATAAACTAAACCAGAACTGTTAAAAGTGGTTAGGAAATGAGATCTTTAGGGAAAATTAGGGTGCATTCCTATTTTTTTTTTTTTTGGTGCAAGAGAATATGGCTCATTTGTACCAATCTAAAGTTTAGATTTTAAAAATAGAATAACTGTTTTAAGGACTGATAATAAATAAAATGGAACCGGCTAACTTCCACCCTCTAATAATAGGTCCACAGAGGACTTGCTTTGATGAATGGATAATAATTAGCACTTGACTTATTTATAATACAAACAGATACCTCTAACTTCTCCAAATCTTACTCATCCTGTAACTCTATCACAGAAAGATGTGACAGGCAAACTGCAGTCCACTTATTTTTATAGCTTGCTCTCCACCTGCTCAATCCTTCACCCTTCACATTTTTTCATTCCCTCATTCGTTCATTCACTCATTCATGAAACACTTATTGAACACCTTCTGTGTGTCAGGAGTGACATCAAGTGGGTACATGGGAAGATGAGTAAGACCTGATCTTGCCCTTAATTGATTAGCCCAAAGCAAACCAGTCACCCAAAGACATGATTACTGTTCAGCATGGGACTGGCATGGGGCATCTAGGGAGTCTGTGTAGGTGCCGTGGGGTAGGTGAGGTAGGTGAGTAACACAGTTTCTGTGTGTTACTCATGTTATTATCACAAATGCAAGGGATGTGGTCCTACACTGAATGAATGGCTGGCTGTGCACTGAGGGGCTTTTAGCCTTGGATGAGAAAAGACAGCTACTTGCTGGAAGGTCTCTTAATGAAAGAGGAAGGTTACCAGGCTTGGCCAGGGGCTGAAGAGAAGTTTCTTTCTCCCAAATCAGTCAGTGGGACAAGACGTCGGGAGGTAGTGGCAGAGGGCTTGGCCCACGGGAGATCTTCTGTCCATATTATTATCTGCCTTTCCTTGCTCTAGCCCTCGCTTTCTTCCCTCTACTCCCTGCTTGTAAATCTATACATTTATATACTCTACATATATTTCATATTATTGGTGTGCAATGCATTGTAATATAAATATATTATAAATATATAGATATTACAAATACCTATATATTTATAAATCTGTAGATCTTAGGCATTCAGTGTTCAGTGACAACTTAAGTCAGGTTGGTAGATGTCTCCTCTGATGTCTGACAGAAAGTTCTGAGAGAAGATGGCGGCATCATTGAGATCATATCTAGTTACAGAGACTAGAGTTTTCAATGATCACCATGAAGTTAATTTAGTTTCTGAAAAGAGGTATCAGGACGGTTCTTTTTGAAAGAAATGGTTGTAAAGATAGAGCTGCAGCCAAACTTGACCTGTAAGCCTGTTCTTTCGGAGAAGCACAGTGCTTAAAAGAAAAAAAAGAAAAGAAAAAAAGTTAGGGCATGCACTCCCCAGTGTGCCACAGGCCCCACCTGTCCTGGCGATCTTATTATACTTACCTGCAGACAGACATTACAATTTACAGACCATGGTAGAATGTTCAGATCCTGACCCTGCGAGGAGGGAGGCCTGGGTTTGCTGCCATCCAGTTTCTTCCCCCGTCTAGGGTGATTTTGTTGTCATGAAATTGAAGGTCACTTCCTCCACCAAAGATTCAGTAATTCTACATGGTATTTGATTAGAGAGAAAGATGTTCATGAAATGGTCATAAGCTGACAGCCAAGCTTTAAAACCAAAGGAATGGATGTGTTAAGCAACCTTGGAAGACAACGTCCATCAAATGAATGTGTTGAAGAACAACCCCTGGCATAGATTCAGCCCTGATAATGACATCTAGATGGTTGAGATCTCACAGTTCCTGCCTGGGGAAATCTGTCTGTCTCCATCAGCAAATCCTCCTCTGGGCGGTGCCTGCAAGTTCTGCCAAGTGAAGTCCCATGGTCTTCCCCTGTGGGTCACAGGCCTCTGATGTGTTTCAGGTCCCCCCGGGTTACCTGGCCTGGACGGCCTGCATGGTTTAAAGGGCCAGAAAGGAACCAAAGGCGCTTCAGGTATGAGAAAACCCTCTGTGAGAGACTCAACTGCAGTAAGTGGACCTCTGGTATTTCCAAAGTTCATAAGATTTGGGCTGTGAAACTAAGAAACTGGCTTGGCTTAGAAAGGAAGACTTTTTTTTTTTTTTTTTTTTTTTTTAGCTGAGCCATCCTGCTACCTGTTGGCAGCTCAGCGGCTGCTCAGCTCAGGCTGGACTCGAACCACTGTTGCTCAGAGCTCAAACTCTTGAGCGAGCTCTTAACCAACTGAGCCATTCGGCCAGCCCTGTGGCTTGGCTTAGAGACACGATATTGGAAGTATTTTTAATGTTGAAATGACTTATATAAAAAGGACCCTTGAGAAAACCCAATTTAAGAAGGAATGGCTGATTAATGGTGCCTTTTGTTGATGCTGCTTGGGACTATTGCTCTCCTAAAAATACTCTGAATAATTGCTTAGGTGGAGCTAGATTTCACAATATTCTGAGGAACAGATAAACAGTCGGCATTTTCTTCCCTATTGTTTTAAGTGTGGTAATGCCAAATACAACCATGTGAGTCCAATTAGTACTATGAGCATCCCTCAATAGCCTGCTACTAAAATAAGTTACCTGTACAAATTGCTATTATTTTTGGTATATCAAATAGGGAGTCAACCAACAACTGAATTTTAGCTTGTTCCGTCATTTGAATATAATGCACGTTTGTTGCATTACTTTCTCAGAAAAATAGCTCACCATCAGACACAGTAGCTGAATGAGATGTATAGATTTGAGGAGCTAAAGGGTTGAATTGTTGTGCTTCCAAATTTGTGTCTGTTAAATCTTTATACAGTTTGGAAGGTCAACAAGTAATTTGGGACACTTAGGATTCCTTCAGCGGCTCTTTCAAAGAGTCTGATAAAATGTGGGTCCCCTCCAAGAAACCAGTGAGGCTCTGTGTTTTCAGTGTGGAACTCCACAATAATTGGATTTATATGTCAGTTTCCACCTTCAATTTCAAACCATTTCATTCATAATTATTGTTGAATCTTATTTGTTTTCAGTTTTTTGTCATAGAGGTTGGAGGGTTGGTATTGTCATTAAGCCTTTGTTTTCTCTTAAAATGGAAAATAATTATAAAGTAAATGAAACCTATGGGTGACCAGTGTGATGGATCTTAAGAGAGTAAGCGGCAATTCGGGAAGTGGACGCGGCCATTTGGACATGGTTGCCGCCAGTGGTCAGTCTCCACAGAGCCGGCTGCTTCCCTTTTACACCCCTACTCGGAAGCAGTTCCTGTCCAGGCACTATGACAAGGACAAATAAGAAGATGCAGTGCTAACGCTGTTTTCTTCATTAAGGCTGGAATGCAAAGGGCCCACCTGGGCCAATGGGAATACCTGGGCTGAAAGGGGAGACGGGAGACCCCGGAAGCCCAGGAATTTCTCCTCCAGGCCTTTTTGGAGAAAAAGGTCCCCCAGGTCCCCCAGGTAAGAAGCAGCATGCTTTGCCCCTTTTTCTCAATAATGAAATCAAAACTTCACAAATGCAGTGAGGCTCACATCTGAATATGTCCTTCCTCAGGGAGACCTGGACCGCCTGGGCCTCCAGGTATCAGAGGAAGGGCTCCTAAGGGTGACATTCCTGAGCCGGGTCCACCTGGAGATCAAGGACCTCCTGGCCCTGATGGCCCAAGAGGTATGAGAACCTCGTGGCAAAGGCTGGTGACGCCCCTTTTCTTAGATGCTGCCAGCTCAGTTGGGATGTGGGACCAGCGAGTGCAGAGTAGAAGCACCTCAGCCCCATCAGTTGGGCAGATGGAAAAGGTAGGAATGCGGGCAGCGGTGGGCTGGCAGGACCATACCCAGGACGAGCGCTTAGGCCCCTCACCCTTCTATTTCAACCTTACCAGACCACCTCTCTGTGGGTACAACTGTGACCAGGGGCAGCCTTTCCCATCGCCAGCTCGATGCTCAGCATGAGGTTTCAGAAGTGGCTGGCAGGAGGAAATCTCCCCCTCGGTGTGGGTCAGCAGCACCTGCCACATAAACCAGTGCTGTTGGCCCAGAGCGACAGGCCCCAGGCCTGGCATGCACACAGAAACAGTCCCTTCGTGTGCTGCTAACAGGACATTTTGTTCCTCTCACCAGTTCACAGGGACAAACTCGAGCAAGGCAATATTTAACAAAATAGGGTTGGACCAGAGCTGGCCGGGGAGTCGGGAGGCGAGCATGGCTCAGAGCAGATGATCATATTCCCACTAACCCCACAGAACGCTTTTAGAGAAACGCAAACCCACCGTCTTTACATGTTTAGTGTTTTAGTAAAGGTGGGATTACAATATTTTACAATTCTATTTTACTACAAAAAATAAAAGTTCTTCAAACTGTGATAACTATAGAAGCTAAGTAGGAATAGAATTGGGCTCAATTCCTATGTGTAGACTTGTTTTCAAATAGGTTTATAAGCTTAATTGGGGGAACATTCTTTTCATATCAGCCAAATTTTATCACAAGCCTATCATCCATTTATTCATATGTCTGTCTACATCTATCTATCTATCTATCATCTATCTTACCTATCATCTACCTATTTATATCTATCTATCTATCTATCTATCTATCTATCTATTTATCATCTTTCATCTATCTTTTCTACCTACCTATCATCTACCTATTTATATCTATCTATCTATCTATCTATCATCTATCATCTATCTATCTTTGTATTAGAGCAGTTGGGTGGCAATGCAAACAAAAGTCATAAACTGATACTTCCAAAAGGAATGTCTCTGAAGGGAAGGAAGGCTTTGCATAGGTTCATGTTGTCTAACAGTTACTGACAAGACTATTTCTCAGCTTGGGCTCCATGAGACCCACTCTGTTTCACTTCTGATACTACTGAGTTTCTTATTCTTCTAAATCCCTCTATCCCTTGCTTGCAAACCATTAAATTACTTTCCTTAAGAAGCTCTCAAGCAGGCAGCACACAACACACATCTGTCTCTGACTAAAATCAATTTTTTGCCTCTTCCCTGTGGTCAGGAGCACCCGGGCCTCCAGGGCCCCCTGGGAGTGTTGACCTTCTGCGAGGGGAGCCGGGTGATTATGGTGAGCCGGGGCCTCCCGGTCCCAAGGGCCCGCCAGGCCCTCCAGGACGGAAAGGCTTCCCAGGATGTGATGGGCCACCTGGCCAGAAAGGTATGCATGCAAGTTGTTCCTTAAGTAGCACGTGAAGACTTTCGTTTTCTTGCCCTTAAGGGTCTGGGGTACTGGACCACCATGAGCTAACTCCTATTTCCTATGGAGACAGTGATGACATTTCCCAATATCTTGACTTTCCAAAAATCCTAAAGTTTGGGTAACAGTTGGACAAGAAGCACAAGTTCATCTTTTGCCCCTAATAACATACTTGATCACCTTCTAGACAAGAATTGAACAACAGAAACACAATGCAAGCTACCTGTGTCATGAAAAAGTCGAGTAGCCACATTTAAAAAAAAAAAAGTAAAGAAGAAAAGTAAAATTAATTTTCATGCTTGATTTCATTTAACATAATATATTCAAATATTATTTTAACATATAATCAATAGAAATTATCAGTGGGACAGTCGGGGCTGGTTATATAAACCTCTCCCAAGTAAGAAACCCCTCTTTCCTGCCTTTGAAGTCTAGTGTGTATTTTACACGGACAGTACAACCCAGTTTGGACCTGCCTGTTTCACGTGTTCAATAGCCACATGTGGTTAGTGGCTTCTGTATTAAACAGTTCCGTTTAGACTGCTGACTTTACTCTTATGGGTTCACAAAAGAGGCTCCATTACTGAATTCCTCTATTACTGCAGGCTGAAATATTTATTTTTATTAGTTTTGACCTAACTGCTAACCTTAGTTTTTAGTCACCAGGATTTCAGAGAATTATTAGGTTCACAGAACTTTTTTGTTGAAAAGGGTGCAATCATGATTATCCATTTGAACTCTCTTATGTCATAAATAAAGAAGCTAGATATGAGAGAAGCAAATGTTAAAGCTTGCAGGAGCCCAATAACTAGGGCCCTACCTGACTTCTGAAACAAATGTGAAACAAGGCAAAAGATCCGGGCAGAGGGGAGATCAAAATCCCCTGAGGCTGTCAGGACAATGATGCAAATGGCGTCCCTGGAATTGTGCAGTACACAACCTGTACGATGGTACATAACCACCTTCTTCACCTTTACTAGCAATAAAATAAATTTTAGTGAATGTGGCTTCTATCTGCAGGTAGGTGGGCTTCCAATCATTGAACCCCAGAGTTGGACAGACATGCTATCACTCTAGTCACCAAGAGGAAGGAGGAAGGCGCTGGCTACACAACCTTCCTCTCTCAAGTAAAGACATTCCACCTCCTCAGTTGCTACTCTACAGAATAAACCACCCACCGGAAATAAACTTCAGGATTGGGGAAATAGCATGCATATAAATAACAGCGACCTACAAAAGGATATACAGAGAGTTAGAAATATTGGTGGAACATTAATCATGCTTCTTCCCTCCCTTGGCAGTGGGCATAAGGGCCAAAGAATGCACAACTGTGAAAAAGATGAGGGAGTTTATTTCAGTTTTCCTTTTTAAATTCACACATTGGGAAATATTTTATCAATTCCACAGACATTTATTAAGCACCGACAGGTATATAACAGTCAGAGTCCCCACTCTTATTAAGCATAGAGTTTCACGGGGGAAGACAGACATTCACAATAAAAGATCCACTCATATAAACTGAGATAGGGGCCCTGAGTGAAGGGACACACTTTTGTGAAAGCTTATCAAAAAGCAACTGGACTTCAGCTGGGGTTCCAGGGAGGGCTGCCCTGAGAAAATGAGGCTTGAGGTGCACCCCACAGAATTAGGAGGACTTTGTGGACGAGGAAGAAGCGAAGGGATAGCCTGTGCCAGTCACTGATGACTGGTGCAGCTGAAACTGAGAGAGCGGGAGGAACTCAGGGCTGGGGGCATGTCGTCTCCAGGTAGCGAAGCATCTTCCCTTGTTTCTCCTTCAGTTCCAGTCCTTGGGCTGTCTCCAAAGACAGTTCAGGATTAAGGGCTTTTCATGCTAATTTAGTCCTGGTCATGGAAGCATCTTCCTTGGTCCTTTTAATGGATTACCGTGTTTCCTTCAGACAAAGGCAGCTCTTCTCAGCTTTACAGGAAAAAACTGAGAGACGACTCTTGACCCAGAAGCCAACGTGACTTGGCCCTGCATTTTGTTGGAGTGAACCTTTGAGTTCAATCCATCAAACTTTCATTGCTCTTATACTGCTTTGTTCCAGTGCCCTGGTTTTTATATGTTCCTAGGACCAATGGGATTCCAGGGGCCGCAGGGGCCACATGGACTTCCTGGGTCACCTGGAGAGAAGGGTTTACCTGGCCCTCCAGGCAGACAAGGGCCCCCTGGTCATCCAGGTAAGCTTCTAATGCGTAATCACCTCCACCCAGCAGCCCACACACGGCACTTTGTTTAAACACTTACTCTGACAGTCTCATCTCGCAGAAAGTAATTCTTCCGAAACTACCAGCAAATTCTTATGAGTTTAGCCCTTTGTGATAGAGAGGTTATATTTATTAAAAAGTCTCATCATGTTTGGTAACTAGTATTTATTACCAGAACAAGTATATTTGAAAATTAGGAATTGATGTTACATATACCATTTCTGTGATGCATAAGTCTGTGTTCCCTCACCCAAGAGGCGAAGACTGATCTCATGATGGCTTGGTGAGGATTTGTACATTCAGCTCCTATCCCTGAACTCCCATGGATTTTCCTAGGTGCTTTATTTAATGTTTTCTGTAAAGTACATTAATTCCTCCAAAGTTGAAAGGCTATTTAAGCCTGGTAGGCAACACGTTTTCATCACAGTGTCAAAATAAGCCAAGGACAAGTTGAAAGGGCAAACAGATGAGTGTGTTTGAGATCGGCAGAATAATCTTTCAAGATCCTAAATCAATATTATGGTAATGTGGTGTTAGTTGAGAATATTTCGCAATCTCCCAAAATTAGCACTCTAGTCCAAAAAAATAAATAAACTGCACTGCTTTGTAGTGGATTATAGTCCAACATGACAAAAAGTTGATACTTTGATTCATATCATATTTCCTTTCTTTGCATAACCTATAAAACTTGGCAAATTAATATGGAATTTTCAGAAGCCTTTAAATGGACAGGATTTCTGTATACATTACATTGGGGGCATACTGGCCGTAAGAAATGAACTTCAATTTTATGTTGCACAAGAGAATTTTGTTTCAGGATTTTCTAGGTAGGAAAACTCCATTACTAAATAATAGCCGTTCTTGTCAGTTACACTATGCGGACTTTTTATGTAAATATGATGCCGTCACACTGCTTGTCATCAATGCTGCCCTCAAATTATGATTTATGTTCTCAACCCATTTCACTTTCCTCCTTATTCACAATTTAAAATCTCTTCCCGCCATATGAAAACCACTGTGTGGCCTCGTGTTTTTGGCTTTGGATCGCTCCAGGATTCAGAGGTAAGCATTGCTATAAAATTAATAATTTCCTCTAAATCTGCTTTCCAGTCATTTCCAGCCTTTTTCACTTTACTTGTGAGTTAAACTTTGTTACATTTTTATACATGGGGTGCTGTGATTATATTAGGTGTTCATGACTTTGCTTCCTCGTTACAGATACAGTGAGCCCATATTAGAGTGTCCTTTACAGGTTGTCAAGGCATTGTAGAAACTCAGCTTATATTATTTCAATTCAGGCACCGAGTACAAGTGCTTTCTCTGTCAAATGCTACAGTACATACCAGTGTAAATCTCTTTTATAAATTTCCAATATAAATACATAGAACATCCCTAAAATAATCAGTACCAACAACGTGAAAAGAGGGGTCCTTCACACCCAGGAAGGGACTGTGACAAGCCTTTCCTATACGCCCGACCTGCATTTGCAAGGAACAAACTTTCTTGTGTGTTAAAATGAAAACGCCAGTATTCTTTTCAACTGCGGGTTCACTCGATCCTCCACAATGCAAAAGCAACTTATTTTGTTTCTGGCATTTTCAAAGAGAATAAAAAGAGTTTCTCAAAAGAAGAAAAGCAGAGCTGTGAATGCTTGCATCTGTTTTTCCCAGGCATCTGTCATTAACCCTAATGAAAGCTGCCCTGAATACAACAAACACCCTATTTTATTTTTAGGGCCCTTAAAAGAGGTGCCGTGGCTCCTTTATTTCAGCTTCTGGTTTATTAAAAAGTAAAGAGAAGCAAAATCATAATTTAAAAAATATTCTGCTATTTTAAATATTTATATTTGAAAATTACAGTTGGCATTTTCACTTCAATCCTTTTATTGTTTCTCTGTGACTGTATGTATCAACTCATCGGGAGGTAACATCAAAGTCCTAAATCTGAAGTACCAGCCAAATGCTCACCCCCTTTCCCTTACCACTGGTGAACGACCACCATAATTGTAATTCACCAGATTACTCAGGGAAAACAGAAAATTGTCACATACATCTCCCCCAAGTCACCCAGCTAAGTTTTACATCCATTAAACTGTACATAGAGTAAATATATATCCAACTCTGTGTTGCTTGTGGTTTCATACAATATTTTACAGGGGACCAAATTCCAAACTCCTTGTAGGATCCAAGCCCGTTCTGTGCAGGCACATTACCTGCTGTGTAGACTACAAACTTCGTGATGATGGCCACATTTTCTAGGATTTTCACGCTGCTTTATCATTGGTTGCTGTTCTTAAAATTATTTCGCACGTTTGTGTGAATTTTAAGACAACCATAACTAATAAACGATGTGTTTTAAAATAATGCTCCATTTCTTAGCATTCATCACACAGATGGGAGGAGCTATTAAGGCCGTATGGCATGGCAGTGAAGAACATAGATTTGGAGCCAGAACATCCGGGATTCTAATCTAAACTCTGCCACGTCACCTTAGATACGTCACTTTTCCTTTCCTGTGACACACAGGCTGGTGGGGAGCATTTTAATCGGAAAGCACTGAACACAGCGCCTGATACGTGATAAAGCATTCAATCCGTGTTAGCTGTTATCATTATTGCTGACTGTTATTATTTCTTTTGCCTTGTGGAATGTTCACAGGGTGACTGAGCTTTAGAAAAAAAAAATGTCTTAAAGATATAAATGTAACCAAGGAGAAAAAAAATTCCAAACCTTTAGAGCAGTGGTTCTCAAAGTGCGATTGGCACCATTGGCCTCACTGGGAACATATTTGATGTGCAAAAGTTGGGCCCACCCCAGGCCTACTGGCTCAACACTCTGGGCTCTAACTGGCCAGGTAGTTCTGAGCTCAAGCCAGAACTGCAGCTTACACTGGTGCTTTTCAGCCTGGCTAATGTTGGGATCATCTGGAAAAAAATGACCGAAGCCTGGGTCCACCCCCAGAAATCCCAATGCAATGAGTCTAGGTGGGTCCCAGCACCAGTACCTTTGAAAAGCTCCCCAGCTGCGTGTATAGTACAACTCAGTGTCCTGAGTGTATAGGACACTGCCCAGGCCATGTCTACACCAATTCAACCAGTATTTTGGGGTGCTGGGAGAGGGACACAGGCATCAGTATTTAATTAACTGCCCTGGGTGATTCCAACTGAGTGCAAGGTTAAAAGTCGTGCTTTAGTGCCTCTGAAGAATGAAATTCTATCTCTTTGAGTGACAAATGCTATGGAACCCCTGTCATCCCTTCCCCCTGGTTGCAGTGTAGAGTAATGAATTAGAGTGACATTAAGCTGAGCATTAAGAACCCACCAGTACCTTTCCCGATGCCACCTGTGGCTGGCTCCCCAGTAAAACGGTGCCCAAAGACTTAAACCCTGTGAAGGTCACCAAATTATTGCTGACTCAACCACCCTTCACTCTTTCATACTTCTCTTGCTTCCTCTGAGATCCCATTCGCTCAATCATTCATTCATTCATTCATTCACTCACTCACTCATTCATTCGTTCATTCATTCACTCAGTCAGTCATTTATTCAACAACATTCTTTCTGGATGTTTTCCATGCACCCGAATGAACAGTCTGCCTTCATGGAGCTTTGATGGGGTTGCTGAACATCCTTGATGACATGGACGTGTAGTGTCAGAAGCCCGTCTAACTGGAAGGAGTATGGTCATCAGCACTGGACTCCCTCACAAGCAGTGATTCCTATTTCAGGTGAACAAGGGCCCCCTGCAGATGTGGAAGCCTGCCCCCGAATCCCTGGGCTTCCTGGGGTACCAGGCCCACGAGGACCAGAAGGACCCATGGGGTTCCCGGGAGTGAAAGGCCCCCCAGGAACAGGTATGAGCCTCACGCTGGTTCATTACATGCATATTTTGTTGCTGAAATGAAAGTCCTTGCTGTTTTTCGCTATGTAGGTTTTGTTCTTTTTCTGGAGCCTAAACAACTCGTGAGAATGAAGCAATGCAAACTTTTTCCCCCTTATACAACTTTTTCTGCATTTATCTGAAGGTTTAATCATGCACGAGCTGGATCAGCACGTCCCTTCCATTTTTGTGTTGAAATCCTACTTAAATCTTTTATGCTTGCGTAACTACTGGACATGAGGTCTTGAAATCCCTTAGCCCAACAGAGTACATGCTCCATTAAGAGTCAATAATAGCTGCTGATTTGATTTTGAAAGACAAACTACTGAATTGGGGCTCTGTGGGGTAGAAACAGCCTACAGGAAGGAAGAAGGAGGTGGACCTGCTTGGAGGAAGGAGACGGAGGGAAAAGGGGGAGGTCTTTGAGTTATGGCAATGGCCGCCTCATTCATTTCATTGATTTGAGCGTTGCTCAGTCATTGTCAGGGTAGCAGGATCCTTATCTAAGTATTTAAACCAAACCATTCCTTTAATAATGGCCTCCAAATAGTTTATTTTCTCTTCTCATATCGCCCTCGCCTTGGCTAAGTTACAAAGAGATTAGGGAGTCCGGGGCTGGTCGTCGAGAGGCCAATGATCTCTTTGGACCAATGGGCAGTGCCATGATTCTACACAAACTGTGTGCAAATTATCCTAAGAGGCACGAGGCCATTCCCTTTCCCTGTTGTCCCACTGCACAGCTGTGGTTTTAGCTCTTTTTGATTTAGGGCCAAAGGGATTGGATGCAGAACTGAATTTTGCACCACCTGTTTTTCTCGTGTTTCCCCAAACCCACGTAGCAAAGGGCCCCAGAGATGCCCCCTCTGCTGGAGCCTGAGGAGCTCTTGGGTCGCGTCCAGACCTGCCCTGGAGCCTCCTCGAGTTAGTGTGGGGTTTGTTCGGAGTCGCTGCAGCACATCTGTGTTTGTGCACTAAGTTAACTGGGGTCCCCGGGAGCACCCACTGGGAGTTGAGGCAATTACTTAACTCCTCTTTTCTTTGGCATTCGTTGCATGGACAAAAGCTCTCAGTCAGGCAGTATAACTCGTCACTCAACCTGATTTTAAAACTTAGCTGCCTTGTTGTGTATATATTCGCAACATTGAGGGCCGGGTCCCCCTACCATAATATATATATATATATATATATATATATATATATATATATATATATATATATATTTCCCCTCAAGCAGAAGATATGGCCTCTAATGGCTCTACAAAGTCTTCTTAGTGACTTCTGCAAAGTCGTTTTAGTGACTACTTCCAGAGTCCCCCCTACTCTTCATAAAGTATGGTACTAGGTGTTGTGGGCAACACAAGTGTGAATAAAAAGTGTTTTTCACCCCTCTAGGGTCTCACAACCTCATGGCAGAAATAGGCGGCAGACCATAAGTAACTCTAAATAACGGGAGATCATAATTTCTGTTTTAAAGGAGTTTCAAGCAAAAGGCATCAGGAGAAGGGGACAGGGAGAGGTGAATTCCAGTGGGGCGTATCACAGGACTGCTAAGACCCCAGCGTGAACAGAGAGAGCCTTTAATGAAAGATTGGGCTTAGAGGAACAAGAACAGTCCAACAGGGAGATGGCGGGAGCACAGGTGGGACAGGCTGGCCTAATAACCTGGTAAGCAAGAATTACCAGGTACATCCTTACTATTCAAAGTATGGTCACACCCCAGACGTACCGAGTTAGGATCTGTATTTGAACAAGATCCCCAGAACATTGTCTGTACATTCAAGTTTGAGAAACTCTCATTCGAATTATACAAAATGCCGTCCCAGAAAGAGTCAGCTAAGAGTGACACCTTCCCTACTGACTCCATCCTTGCCATAGGTTAAGGGCTCCTGGAGGGGCTTGAAAAAGCACTGATGCCTGAGCCTCACTCCTGACCAGGAGAATGCAGAGGGGAGCAGAGCCCAAGTGTGTCGAAAAGCTCCCCAGGTGACTGAAGCAGGCAGCCAGGGCTGAGACCCGCTGCTTTACCCCAACATCAAAGGGGACCAGATGGCTGGTTGGGTTCACTCATTGTGGTAGCTTTGGAAAATAACCAAAGAAAGCAACTGAGACAAAAAATAAAAATAAGTGGGCAAATTCTGTACACTTTAACTTAATAGTTTTCTTGAGCACATGCAAGATTGTCTCTTCATAGACAGCGAGCCTCTGGAAGAGGGCCGACAGTCGATGTGGGCCCAGGTGTGATCACCTGTCACCTCCAATTCCTCCCGACATGGGTCGGATGGGTTCGTCCAGCTGGAGGTGGCCACAGAAGGGCCTTCTAGAAGCTGGCTTCCCATGCCCTCTCCTTATTGATGGGGCTGACCCTGTCTGCTGGCTGTGAGAATATCCTGAGGCCACAGTTGTGCCGTGGAATGTGATTATGTTTCAAAAAAGTACCGTGAAGCATCCCCTAGTCTTCCCCATGTCTCACAGTGTGGGCTGCAGCGCTCCGTGGGCCAGTCTCCCTGGAATTTTCCGCCCTACTGTGCACCCACTCCCCAGTCACTGCTTTGGTCTGGGCCCCCTCCTCTCTGACACGGGCGCCCTGCCTCCTGTTATAAAGGACCCCTGCTTGCTGTATTCTTTGGTCCCTTCTTCCTGTCTATTCCCACTGGTCACTGGATGTATTGGCCATATTTTCCAGTTGCTAAAAAGTGACAAGTCTATTCTAAGGGTCTAAAGTGGCCCAGCCCCTAATGGCTTGGGCCACCTGTAGGTGTGAGGGGCTGTTCATACCACCCCCAAGGTTGGTAGTGAAGGATCGGCTGCCACTAGGAAGTACCATCGCCACTTAAAATGACATTGTTGGTTTCCTCCTGTTTTCCCTTCAAAACCTTTTTCATTGCTAATCTGATGAAACCAAGCACATAGCCAAGTGCTGCAGCTGAGATCGACATAGAAAAAAATCCAACTTCTGGCTCTTTTCCTGCCCCAGTGAGTGTGGGTAACGGCCACGCTAAGTATAACTTGTGTCTGTTAAGAGGCCTTCACACGGAAAGTCTAACGCTTTTCTCCTCACACATCTCTTTGATCTACGACTTTTCTTCCCTGTGATGAACCCAAAGGCGGTTTCCATTTTGGTTTGAACTGTTGCTGCCTCATGGACGTACCCACATCCTGTTGGGGTGTGTTTATCTTCAAGTCAACATGGGACCCTCTCAGAGGAAGTAATCTGGCGAACACTGGAGGGCTCTTAGATGTATTTTTGGTCTTTAAAACAAGTTCCAGGTGGAGGACACGTCTGTATAGTGGAAAGTTCTGGGCACGTAAGTCAGGTTAGCAAAGACATGCTTTCTGTCTTCAGAAATGTCATCCTCCTGACAATTTCTCTGTCTTCCCTAAAGGGAGCAGAGCCGACCTTTATAACATCTGGCCAGTGAACTCTTTCCCCAGACTGACCGTGATCTCGCCCCACGTTGATACTTTGCGGGGGAATAATGCCTGCTTCCTTTTCAATGAGAAACCCTTTCAGCACGTGGGCAGCCCTTTCCAGTAAAGCACAGTGGCTGCAGGCTGGGATTAACCTTGTGGGGTGGGAGTGAGAAGAGAATGCTCTGAGCTCACCGTCGGGGCCCTGTGTTCCTTCTAAAATAACGGACATGCTCTTTGAAGCTGGTGCCAATTTGCACACAGCAGCACCATCCGGGAAGGGGAGGCTCTGCCCAGTTCTAGAAAGGAGAGGGTGTCTCTCGCCCAGATGGGGGAGGGGCAGGCTTGCTTCCTTGCTTACTAAGTGACGGCCACGTACAGAACACAGTCCAGGCACCGCTCGGCATTCTAAGAGAATCCACTTGTGATTCAAGGGTGAGAAAGCCTGATGACAGCCCCCGAAAAGCCAGGAATGCCCAGAACACCCACACAGAGCGTCCATCACCAGCATAGGGTGTGGAACGAAGGGACTGGCTGGTGATGGGGACTGGAGAGCAGGTTTGTGTGGGACACTCTCAGGCAGGCGATACTAGAACACATTTTAAAAGCAGTGACGTTTGGCGGGGTGGGGGGCATGCGTTTCAGATGGCTACAAAGGGGGCCTGTGTGAGAACGTGAAGTCCAGTGATGCAGCTACCTGGTCACCAGGGTATGGCAGTCCCCTGCCCTCAGCCCTTGGGTGGCCCCCAAATCCCTTGCAGACCAAGTCCAAGGGTGAAAAAGAGTGAAAGCTACTTAAGCTTTCTACTTAAGCCTCTTTGACTTAATCAGTTTGGCTTTTGGGTAATTTGTGGCAGAGAGAGAGAGAGAGAGAAAGTGAGAGAGAGAGGGAGAGAGATCAGACAGAGAGGAAGAAAGGGACTGAGGGAGGGAGAGACTGGGAGCCTTGAGAGGGCTAGTAATTCAGGTAAGTGGCGCTCATGGCAATAAAGTCCCCTGAGGCAAGGACAGTGTCCGCTACTCTGAGCAGAGGAGCATGTGGCTAGTGAAGTGACGTCTTGGTCAAAAGTAAGCAAACACTTACAGAATCCCTCGAGTACCAGTGTGTCTGCTGCAAGTCCCCCAGCTTACAACCTCCCAGGAGCACCCCTGAGCTCTGCGCCTGGTCACGCAGCAGGGGCTGGTGGCTGACGGCACAGCCTCTGCACTCCTCTCCACACGTGACCAGCTCCATGGCTTTTCTGCGTCTGTGGCACATGACAGCACTTAGTCATATGGCTGCTGTGAAGACCAAATTGGATAATCCACATAAAGGGACTAGCATGGTACCTAGTACATTCCAAAAACTAAATTAAAAAAAAAAACAATTAAAAAAAATCGCTGCTCTTACTCCAAATTTAACATGATCCCCAATTGAATCCTAATAAATGTCATTCATTCCTCCATTCAGGCTTCTAAAAAATCATTATTAAGGATAACCTTTAAATTATAGAAGCCATACATGTGGAATGTAAAACAATGAAAAGGGTCAAATATACAAAAATAGGAGGAACATGTGAAGACCTTTCAGCACCTCCCTGGTCTGGCTTCAAATCCCTGCTCTGACTGTTGTTGGCTCATGGACCTTTATGGGCAAGCTACTTGACCTCTCAGAGCCTCAATGAGCCTGGTGCCAAGTGGAGACAGTAGAATCCCAACTTCCCGTCGCCGGGAGCATGAAAGGAGCTGGTGCTCTAGTGCCAGAGTAGGAAGCCGGGGTATTTGCCATGGGTGCTGCCAGCTAGCGGGTGTCACACTGTTCTCACCACTGCCATCGTGGGCTGTCGTGCAGGGTGCAAAGGAGAGCGCGGGCTGGATGGCAGGAGGGGCAAGGATGGCATCCCAGGGCCCCCTGGACCGCCGGGACACAAAGGTGACATGGGAGAAGCCGGCTGCCCTGGAGCACCAGGTAAAGAGTTTCAGCGTCTTGTCTTTTCTCTGTCTCGGTAGATCTGAGAACTGGCCTCTCAAGCAGCTTTCCAAACTGATCCCAATCAAAGCACTTGCCTCAGATACCAACTCACCAGGTAGTAGGCAGGTGGATGCAACAAGAGAACAGGATGTATCTCCCAGGTTCTCACTGACGCTCAGCCATCATAAAAACGCATCAAGGCCCCGTCTCCAGTTCAGTATTTTCCTAAATCACTATACCTTGGCATAAAGGGCTCAGCCATGTCCGCTGTCCACTGTTCCAAGGTAAGCCTAGCATTTTTGGTGTGACCACCTTTGAGAGGCTGTGCTGAAGATCTGGGGATGGTGGAGGGGGTCTCACCCCCCACACTGGATGACTGACTCACTTAGCCTTTGGTTTTCTGACTTCACTTCATCAAATTGTACAACCATTAGTAAATTTATATAGCATGCAAGGCTCTTTCTTAAGAAAAAAACATGGGGGAGTGGGCCTTGGGTGAGGGGAGACAGAAGACTTTTCAGAATAGACATCTGAAATACGGCGCGCCAGGCAATATGTTAGGCACAGGGGCCCAAAGACTCCCAGACACAGTCTCATCTTTGGAGAGTCGGAGTGAGGAGGCCTAGGGGTGGGTGGGGAGGGGGGGCTGCCACACAAAGGGACCCGCAGTCTGAAAGCTGCAGCTCAGCTCTGCCAGTTGTTGCCGTATAGAAATGTGAGCCCAATGTTCCCTACACTCCGGTTTTCAAGTCCAAGGCCTCAACTTGTGAAATCTTGACAAGTCAAGCAAAACACAGGAATAGGCCTCATTCAGTCCACAAGCTACCACTTTATAACCTCTGGTTTATAGTGTAAATGCTGAAGAGACTCCCAGTCTTCCAGAAACAAGTTAAAAACGAACAAACAAGCAAAAGCTTTTGGTTTCCAAGTCAAACTTCACCTTTTGCTCTGGCCAATTAGAAACGGTCATAGGCCTTCTTCAACAGGTCAGCCCCTGTGGTGCCAGAGGACACAGACCCTGTTCGCGCTCTGTAGGCCTGAGCCTTTCCCACCTGCCAACAAGAATTCTAGAGCTAGGCCTTCCTTCCACCTCCCCCACCTTATAAAAGAAGTCATACAAGTAGATCGCAAGCCACTGTCCTCCTTAGAACAGAACTGACAATATGCCAGACCCGTGAGACAGGTCGGGGAGGTGTAAGAAAAACCAACTTTGAGAATCGCTTTTTCGGACGGGTGGGCTCCCTGTCTGGTCTGAGAAGGCTGGGGGATCGCACGTGGGGTATGTCATTATCCCGCTCTGGTTCTTTTCCTCTCAGCACATACCACGTTCTAACATCCTCCAGACTTTGCCTTTTTATTATGCTTATGGTTTGTCATTTCTCTTCTTCAAGGAGAACGTAAGCTCTAGGAGGGAGGGAGCTTTGTCTCTTTTCTGTATTTATGCTAATGTAGGCCGGCCACCCAGGTGCTGCTTGGAAGACATACTTGCTGAAGGAGCCGCCTGTGTGCTGCAGTGGCGTGAGGGCAGCTTTCCTGGGAGAGGGCCGTGCGTGCTCCTCTCTGTTCCCTGAGTGTTCAGCGATGCACCCAAACAGAGGTGCTCAGAAATGTCGGTTCAACTGCCTTCATTTTTTTTTCCCTTTATTCCTCCAGGCCCTCCTGGGCCCATTGGGGATCCTGGGCCCAAAGGGTTTGGCCCTGGGTACCTCAGCGGCTTCCTCCTGGTTCTCCACAGTCAGACAGACGGAGAGCCCACCTGCCCCGCGGGCATGCCCAGGCTCTGGACGGGTTACAGCCTGTTATACCTGGAAGGGCAGGAGAGAGCTCACAGCCAAGACCTCGGTACGTACAGAGAACGTGGCCGCCCGTGTCCACTGCCTTAGAGTAAAGCTTCCGGGTTAACCTTATGGATTCATGAACATCTTAAATAATTGCTTATCTTCTGTGAAAAATTTTCTTTTTAAACTATCATGCTAATTCTCAACGAGTTCTATTAAACCTGTGAATCTGAGGTGCCAAGGAGGCTCATTCTGGCTACGGTTACTGTTATCTAGCTACTTGTTAGTTTTTAAAAAATGATTTTCAGTAAGTTAAATGCAACTCTGACATAAAATGCAGTTTTTGCTTCCAAATGTAAATTACTTAATCAGGACACGGTCAGTTCCTGTGTTTATACGTAAATGACGCATCAACATGATGTGACATTAGCTAGCACCGACTCTGCATTCCTCCAATTTCTTCTGAAACTACAGAACTTATTTTGAGAGTCATCCTTGGTACTACTTGTCAATTTTCAATAGTAGACTCGTATGACTGATTTTAAGCCAAGAGTGTAAGCACCCGGATGCCAGCAAACATTCTTTCCAAGATGATGGCGGTGGGGGTGGTAGACACGGGAACGATATGCCAACAGGAATGGTTGACGGTGAGATGAGTTTTGTCACTGCTTTCACTGGGCCATAACCTCCGCTCTTAATAAGGCTGGTTGAAGGGTACAGGCTTAGAGGTGACAGCTGAATGCATGTCCCTTTCCATTTCTCCCTTGCGTTCAGCCATGGCCTTTCCCATCAGAACTGCCTTGGGGAAAAGAAGAAGAAACATTTCTGCCTTTACTCCGTTTACTTCTCTCCTCCTCTCCTTTCTGCCATCAGTCACTTTCCTGCTGGTCTCGGTACCACCAGGCTCTCTCCTCCACCCTGGCCTGGCTAGAGTGTACATCGCAAAGCTCTGCAGAGGTTTTGCGGTAAAATCCAAAGTCCTCAACCAGATGGACAGAGCCCGCATCCTCTGGTCTGATTGATCTCTGCACACCCTTGAGACAGAGACAGACACACAGACCTCCTCCTCCACTCTCCCCCCACTGAACTTTTCTGAGTTCTTTGGGCTCCATGCTCCGTTATTATCTCTGGCCCTCTTACTGGTGTCTCTTCTTTGAACAGTCTCCACTGTCTCCAAACCTGGCCACATGTTTTCATATTCCAGGTCCTAGCTTCTAATCACCCCCTCCGGTTATCCTTGCCGTGAGTCCCGGGGCCCCATACCTCTCAGGCACAGGGCTCGTCGAGCTGTGTTTTCATTGCCTGTTTGCTCCTCCAGCTTCACCACCAGGCCAGGCCATGCGCTCCGCGAAGCCAGGGAGGTGTGCTCACAGCTCTGCTGCCTGCGCCTGTCTGATTGTTGGGCTCATGAGTGATGAGTGGATGAGGGAAGGAGGGCTGGCCCACAAGACAAAGGCGGTGGCAGAAATGGTCAGGCACATGCCCTGCTTTCACCACCACAGAAGCAGACTTTGGTAAGGGCTCCATCTGCCAGAGGGAGTGTCTGCAGATGGCCCACGCAGGAAGGTCGCTGGGCACACCAGGACAGGCTGCTCACATGCCACGTTGTCTCTTCTTCCTTCCCAAGGTCTGGCGGGGTCTTGCCTCCCCGTGTTTAGCACGCTGCCCTTTGCCTACTGTAATATCCACCAAGTGTGCCACTACGCCCAGAGAAACGACAGATCCTACTGGCTGGCCAGCGCTGCGCCCTTGCCCATGATGCCACTCTCGGAGGAGGAGATCCGCCCGTACATCAGCCGCTGTGCCGTGTGCGAGGCCCCGGCCCAGGCGGTGGCCGTGCACAGCCAGGACCAGTCCATCCCCCCTTGTCCGCGTGCCTGGCGCAGCCTCTGGATTGGGTACTCCTTCCTAATGGTGAGCCCCTGCACACCCACCATTGTCACACCCCTCTCTTGTCCCTTCACTCTGGACTTGACAGTAATTCTGTGAACTCTGTGCAGATGGACAACAGGAAGACATGAGGTCATAAAGGCCACCCCAAACCATAGCCTGCTGAGATGCAGGGCCATTCTTTATCCTCAATGTCAATTAGTTTATTATTATTATTATTATTATTATTATTATTATTATTATTATTATTATTTCTTTGGTAGAATTTAGAAGATGGAACTACTCAGCCATCAGTGAGAGTGGTTTAAATCTGTGTGTACAGCCAACTTGTCTCTTACTTCGCCTTTCCTCAGCAGATCATAGTTTGTCCTTCCTGGAATGATTTCAGGAAAAATGACCAAGTTAGGCCCAGACCTCAGAATGTCACTGTTTGGGTCTGGAGTTGTCTGTGTGTGTCTGAGCCCTAATTCTCTCTTCTTGTCCTGGTAGCACACTGGAGCTGGGGACCAAGGAGGAGGGCAGGCCCTCATGTCACCTGGCAGCTGCCTGGAAGATTTCAGAGCGGCCCCATTCCTGGAATGCCAAGGACGGCAAGGGACTTGCCACTTTTTTGCAAATGAATATAGCTTCTGGCTGACCACGGTGAATCCACACCTGCAGTTTGTCTCGGCACCATCACCAGACACCTTAAAAGAAAGCCAGGCACAGCGTCAGAAAGTCAGCAGGTGCCAGGTCTGCGTGAAGAGTAGCTAGAGAACCCAAAACTTGCCAATGTGCCGCCAAGAAAAACTTCCTAGGGGCCTAAGGCATCCTAGGCTGTGCTACAAGATTCAATGGTGCTACTTTCAGACTCCAGGTATAGCTGTTTCTTCTGTTTCAATGTGGTTATTCCCACAGTACTGTAATCCTTTCCTCTGTTCTGGACGGATTAAGCAAAGGCTACATGTATGGATTGTTTGGCCCTACCAATCTAAATGAAACCCAGATATTCTTATTTTATTGAGGATGGTGGAAGAGCTGGCTTTATTTAAAAATATGGTAATTCACAGGAAGGCAAATAGATGATAAAAGGCCAGATTACAAATCACGTTACCGAAAACTCCATTCATTGGTTAATCGCACCTCACACAATTGAAGGCAATTACTCTGTATTACAGTGAGCTTCTGGATGGATTTTACAGGAAAAAATAAATAGGCCAACAAATGAAACTAGAATGCAGAGGTTTCCAACATTTCAAAATGATTGCCTCGGTAATCTATTTTTCCATGCACTTTAAATAATTGTAAAACCATAACCCAAGGAGGTTTAAAGAAGAACAAAGATCTACACAGCCAGCATTCACAGTTCGTTTCAAAGCAGAATGAAACATCTCGCCAGAAAGGACCACAGACACGCGGTATTCCAAAGATGCGACATTAGCATAAACACGTCACCGACGAACATTAAACATTATGTTCTCTTCTGCATTTTCCAGAGAATAGAAATGCCTACTTTGGCAGCCCTTTTGAAAAGTAGCAATTATGGAAAAAATATATTCAATAGGGATTAAGAGCCTAAAAGCTATTAATGAATATTAAGGCAGTGATTCACAAAAATTGACTCCCCATTGCCGTGAACTTCCAAACAGACCACTTTTCCCCAGTTGGGGTCCAGCTTGTCTTCCGTGCATGTGCGTGCTAATGGGACTCAAGCCCCATGGGGCGTCCTCAGGCCGGCACTTGGCTCACACAAAGCATCTCGCTCCCCTTCCCCATCGGTGCCCGCAGAGCTGCCTCGCAGCCCACTGTGCAATCTCCCTCCATACACATAATAGCATCTCATATGAGAAGTGACAGAGCTGTCATTATGCACTTGGGAGAAAATTAAAGGCCGACTTAATTAAACTTAGGTAAGAAGACTCATTTAAGTCATGGTCACCCCACCAGGAAGACATGGCACTATCTTTAAATGAAACAAAGACAATTTGAATTTTATGTTCCTGTTATTGGTTTTTCTGGGAGCATCCTGTTTTCAAATTCTTTAAAAAGTCTTATATCAGTATTATACCAAAGCAGCAGTTTGACATTTGGCATTAATGTGTTCTATAAAACTTTAGATGGTATGCCAATTTATAATGAGTCATTTTCTGAATAGCAAAGGATATGTTTTCAGTTTTGCTAGGAAATCAGTGGTCTAATCCTAAAAATCAAAAGGCTTGTTGGAAAAGACTTTTAAGAAACTTTCCTCCTTCCTTTAAAAAAAAAGTGTCATCTTAGAGAAAACCTAAAAAAATTCTCATAAGTGACACTCACTTTAATGTGTAGTTTCAATGCACTTAAAATAATTGAGAGAAGAAAAACTCGATTAAAACTTTGTTCATAAGAAATGTTTTTCTTGCCAAACATTAATTAGGAATGTGCCCTTATGTGCAGAACACATTTCAAATGAGCCTTGTTATGGGCTGCCCCTGGTTGGCAAATTCACTTTAAAAATACTTTTCTTGTGATAAGAAAAATGTACATTTTAAGATGAAATATTTTCTTGATGTATCTAGTTCATTTGACCCATTTATTTAAAAAAAAACACCATGCTATGGCATTTTACATATTTTTGAACACCTGAAATTTAAGCCAATTTCAACCTTATTGATAATTACACTTTCAGAAGCAAAAGCTTTATAATATTATTACCAAAACTCAAGCCTTCCAAAAATTCATCTTGTTCATTCATGAACATGGTCTGAGAACATTTTCTGGGAAGAGGTAAGGGTGACACATGAAACGTAAGAATCATATTTTGCTTACTAAATTATTTCAAACACTAACTTTTGTATAAGAATATTACCTTCATAAGCTTGCCCAATTCCTTCCCAAGCATCCCTCCCCCACTTTGTGGGATGAAGGTGTCTACGTGGCCCAATGGGAATTGCTCTGGGTCATGAGTTGGAGGCTGGAGGTTTCCTTCGGGGTTCTTAGTCTCAGTGGACAGAGCCCATCCATCCCGGTACCCACATGTCCATGCTACGTGTCATGGCCCACTCCTGCTCCCCTCACACTCCTCAGACCTACGCTTCAGCCACCACTTCCTGCAGACTGCTCCCTTCCTCTCTGGCCTCAGTGCACCTGTCTTAACACAGCCTTGGTCTTTCACCTGGACTCTTGTAGTAGCCTTCTCCCAACTGATGCCTCCACTTTCAAAACCCAGTTGTCATTTCTCTAAGATGTACACTTGCTTTTGTTATTCTTTGCCTTCAAAATCCTTCAGTGTGTCCACTGCCTATGAAGTCCAAATGACTCCCTATGGTGTGAAAGGGCCTGCAGAAACTGTCCCCGGCCGACACCTCTCGGCTCGTCACAGAGATGCATTCCTATCTCCATGATGTGCCCCCTCAGGTACGTTTACCTGCCAAATTCTTATCTTTAAAGACTGGATTAGTTGAGGGGGAGGTGTTTGTGAATTTCCTCAAGGAGACACGGACTCGCTCCTGCTCCCCATACACCCTCTCGTGTTCCCCTGTTGCTCCTGTAATGTCTCATCACGTTCCTCCATTCTCTTGCTAAAATGTAAGCCCCTCGAGGGCAGTGCCATGGTTTACTCCTCTTTGTATGCCCAGTGCCTACACAGAGCTGAGCACCTTATTGACAATTCTTTATTGAGTGACAACTGAACCAGCATCATTAGGCATTAGATGTTCAGCTCTGCTTATAGTGTTCTCATTGACAAAACAGTAACGAGTCTACACCATTTCTTATTTCAAAATATTTGACTGTGACGTTTGCACACCCGCGATCTCGTCTCACAATGTTTGACAAAAAGCCAATTGACCAGCTGGCCTGAAACTCTCTGAAGCTGCTCTTTGAGAGATGGAGGTGGGGAACCCATGAGAACAGAGTGGTTTGGGGGAGCCCAGAAGGCCTGCATCACAGGGTCAACTGAAAACCATCAACCCCCACCCCCTGAAAAATAGCTTACTTTGGCATAAACTGAAATTTCAGAAATGATCAAATTTGAGCGATTTGGCTGAGAGGAGACTCTTCACTGAACTGTGACATGACGTAACTCAGGCTGTAACCTCTGTTCCATCATGACATAAGAGCTTCTGGTACCAGACTGCTGCTGCAAAATCTGTACACGTTACCCATCGGTGCTTAGGAACATAGTGTCCCAGGAATGGTGCGCTAAAACTGGACTTTATCACAGATTTCATTTTGAGTCTCTTCTAGATTATAACAAAGCAAATCATTCCATGTGTTCCAGGAAATTACATTAGATGTGTGTTTCTATCAGCTCACCGAACTATTGTAATTTGATAATTGTTACTTTTATTTGATATAGCTACAAGAATAGTGGGAAAATGTGGACCTTAGAGTTGGTTGAATCCAGGTTTGAATCTGGCTCTGTCTCTTAGGGAATCTAATGTTCCCCTGGACTAGTTACACCAAGTCCCTGCGCCCTATTTTCTTCATTTATAAAATGGGACATAACACCTACTCTTGCATTGAAAATAAAGTTAGATTATGTGCGTAGCACATAGCAGTCATCATATACTTATTTGGTCAGGTCCTCCACTTAAAACAAACCATTTAATATGATTTTTTTTTTTACATAGTCGAATTATGATTCTCACAGGCATATAAATTACTAATTAGAATTAGTTATATTTGGCCAATTCTTAATGCCTGGGAATGCTATTTTATTTCAGTTCTCAAAGTTACTATAACATACACATACACACACACACACACACATCACATCACAATTTCCTGCAGCAACATTATCAGGAAGTTCTGCAGGGAACAAAACAATTGACGTTAAAAATCAGCACTCTGCCATTGTCCCTGTTATTATCTGCCAGAGACTCTGCATAATGGATTGTAAACCACCCAGGCTGGCTGCCACAAACATGTGAAATGCTTGAATTTTATGGTGCTTAAATATTTAATGATTCACAGCGAAAAAATGTGAAGCGGGTCCAATACATTGCGTTCCTTGCTCTAACCTGTGGTTGTATGCTTAAGGGCTTTCGACATGTGACATTTGCAAGGTGCCTGGTCTGCTATCAACGCTTCTGTCTGTTGTATTAAATTTATATCATTTACTACATATATATATATATTAAAATTCTGTGATGACCTCCCCAAACAACTGTTTTATCTGGTGTGTTTATTTCCTTTCAAAAGTGAATGTACTTTTTTACCCACCTCGTAATACGGCCTACCTTGCAGCTGGCTTAGTGGGGAAGCGAGGAAAGGTTACATGGCAGAAGCGTTTACTGCAGATGGGAGGAACGTGGGAAGACTGTAGAAAGGAACCCCGTCTGCTCAGGAAAGGATGGGATTCCCAGGCTCCGGGAAGCGCTGTCCTCACACAGTGATGGGGTGAGGGGTGGACATGATCCCAGGCCTCAGAGCCAGGCGTCTGTCTGCATCAAGACATTAGCTTTCCTGCGGGCAGTGGGCAGGGCGCTGACCCTGTGGAGAATGAGACACCTGCTTCACAGGGTTTTTCTGAGGATTAAAAGTAAGAGATACAGGGCGGCCAGGTGGCTCAGTTGGTTAGAGCGCGAGCTGAGCAACAGGATTGCCGGTTCGACTCCCGCATGGGACGGTGGACTGCACCCCCCGCAACTTGATTAAAAATGCGACTGGACTTGGATCTGAGCTGTGCCCTCCACAACTAAGACTGAAGGACAACAACTTGACTTGGAGCTGATGGGTCCTGGGAAAACCACACTGTTCCCCAATGAGGTTAAAAAAAAAACAACAAAAAAGTAAGAGATACAACTATGAAGTGATGTAAAGTGTAAGGTAGTGTTATGTACTGATAACCACGGTAACTGGAAGTTAGGGGTTGGGTAGTGACTGTATTATTATTCTCTTGTAGCCGAGTGCCAGGATAGGTGCAGTGGAGACATTCAGTAACTGCCTCAGGGAGGCACTCTTTTTAAGTGGGAGGGAACTTCACCTGTGTTTGGTCCAACCTCTCACCTGATAGAGGACGATGCTGAACGTCTCTTGAGCTCGGTATTATCGGAACTATGTGACAGGCACTGTATTCACCCTGCTGTATGTGCTCCCTCTTAACCTCTCAACTACCCTATTTTGCAGATAAGGAGACTGAGGTTTAGAGAGAATAAGTAACCTGCTCAAGATCACACCGTCAGCACCCGGTAGGATCTGGACCCTGGTCTGTCACTAAAGATTCTGCTTCTATCCTACACTGTCGCCTGCCAGGAGCTTCCCCATTTGTGTATTGGTTAGAGAATAGAAGGTCCCATGTGGATGTCACCCTGGGGCCCTGAACTGCTGCTGTCACTCACTGCAAAGGCCCGTGTCATGGGTCCTCGAGCAACCCACACAGCTTGGCCTGGAGACTGTCTTAAGTTGTTGTTGGAGGGCTGGGAGCAGGGAACTCAGGAGGCCAGAGCAATTTGGGGAGAGCCCAGGCGGCCTGTATGACAGGGCCAACTGAAGGCCAGCCGGATCTCTGGAGCCCCTGGATGTCCAAGGTCAGCCATTCAGGAGAGCTGCTCTGAGTTGGAGAAAGGAATAACTCGAGGTCCTTATCTGGCGGCTCAGTCATTCAACTTGACCATTTTTATTCTCCCACTTGCCAGCAAGGCACTCCATTCATACATTATTCTAGGGGGTAGTTTGTATCCTCATTGCTCTAATTTTATCAGCTAAAGACGAGATGTCCAACCCGTAATCAATTGAATTTATCTGTTTTGAAAAACTAGGGAAAGTTTTAAAATCAGGAGTAAAAAGTTCTTCTGGTCACAAAGCAATCAGTCTGCTTTACAACACACACAGTAAATGGTGTATTCAACCGGTGACAACATGTGTGGTTGCAGTCACCATTTATTCTGCTCCCAGGAGGCACGAGGGGCAACTCTAGCAACTACCACATCTGGTTGTTTGGGCCAGCCCACTTCTGATGTGCACGGCTGCCAACATCAGCCTCTGGGATTGGTACCTTGTTTGTGGAAGGAAAGTGATGTATGGCTGCAGGTAAGTTGTCTTCCTCGAACTTATTCTTCCTGCTGAAATCAGGTCCTCTTTTCTGCCCAACACAACGGAAACAGGGAGTGCTGCTTGTTACTAGCTGCTGACCTTGGCTCCCACACTTCACCTCTCTGAGCCTCCGTAACGAAACTGAAACAGGATGGACGGTTCTCTTTCTTTTTGCGAGGGGGGTTGCTACAATCCTAGCGGATAACTGGTGATCATCTTAAAATGCATTCGTGTACCCTGAAATCTGAGAAGGACTTTGGTGCCTATAAACTAGTGAGATTAGTTTTCTTTCTTTCCGTTTACATCCATGTTCTCATTTGATTTTACCCTGTGATGAGAACAGCTACAATAAGTAAGAGGAACATCTTTTTATGTGTCACTGGTGATGGCAGAAACGAGTTTCTTTCTGTTTCAATCCACATTGATTGGTTCTGACATTCCAGACAAAGCATTGTTCAAAGTACTCCAAGGAGATACACAGACACACGGTCAGGGTCCCTGCCCTCGTGAAGCTTACAATCTAGAGAGAGACTTCCTCTCACTGAGCATAACCAGCAATTCCAAGCTGCCTGTGATGAAGACCCCTGATGGGGGCAAGGCCATCCTGGGCTGTGGTGTCTGGGGCAGGGCAGGGAGGACCTGGGTGGGTGGAGAGAGGAGAAGTCCGTTCCATGGAAGAGCACATCGCAAATTAAGTCACAGGATCAGGAAAGCTCACAGCTTGGGCGGTGAGACCAGGTAGCAGAAGTCCAGATGCATGGAAAGCGGGGATGAGGCAAAAGGCTGGTTGGTGCCTCACCGTCAAGGCTAAAGAGTTTGACCTTTATCCTTTGGTAACAGAGACAATAAAAGGCACTGCGGTGGAAGTGGCATCGCAAGAGTTCCTTTTGGAAGAGTAACTGGCAGAGCTATTTAGAAGTGAGTGAAGGGGTATTTTAAGTATTGAGCACAGTGATGAACTCAGAAATGTTAAGGTCCTTCTTAGCAGAGTCTGTGATTCTAAAATGAAAGACTAGGGCCCCCCCCCCAAAAAAAAAATTAGGAAATGACCGTAATAATCCATGGAAGGGAAAGGAAAAGATAGGTTTTTTAAAAAATGACTAATTGAATACAATTCTTTACTAAATACTGAATCTCTCAAGAGAATCTAAGCCTGGTCAGACATTCCCTCTGTCTTACAGTCCGTTTTTGTGCCAGACCTCATCCCTTTAGCTAACTCACTCCTCGGGCGGCAGAACACATGCCAAATACGTAGCCTGGCCCTGATCCTACTAAAACCAGACACTCACAGCTTGGTCTGAGCCTCCACTGCAGACAACTTAAAAAGATGGACGAGACTTGGACAGTCATATATGACTTTGCAATCACACCAATACATTCAAGCTCATTAAGAGCAAGCAATTTTAACTACTCCCTCATCTTGAGAACCAAGTTTCTGAATTAAGAGGTTTTGTAAGTCGACTGACCACAATCAAACTGTGAGAAGCAGATAGTTAACAGACAATCAGGAAATTATTGTTAAGCAAAGAGGTAAAATTTAAAATTTTAAAAAGCAGCTCTAAATGTTCATCCCCTATTAGAGAGAATTAGTCTAATACACTTTTGTTTGCCTTTGCAACCCAATTCCAGTTTGTTGGCTTAACTTTGGGGATTCCTTATTGTAGGAAAAAAATAAGATGGACATTGAAAATAACAAGCCCTGGTTACAGGCAAGGCTATGAACTGAACAAAGTACAATAATTTCCACAACACCTTGACTGTTGTGGAAATAATGGTTTATATTTATAACTGAAATTACTTCCCATCTCTCTCAAGTTTAGTGGTGTTGCGCTTCAGTAATAAAGGTGTCACATTACAGGTATCCAATTCCAGTGTCTTCATGTCTCACCAGTCAAACAGAGCGAGGAGCTACTATTATTGGATTACACAGCAATAAAAAAATACTCCCCTAGACAGTGATTGCACTCTTAATGAACAGAAAAAACACTTCTGTGGGAAACTAATGTTTAATAAGCCCCCACCAGGAGCCAGGACCAGACTTTGGGTGGTGGGAGGGGAGAAGGGGAGAGTGTAGAAAGACAGACAAGATACTGGCCTGGTCCCAGCGCCATGCGCACAACCCACGCTCCCGTGTGGAAGGCACGTCTTTGTGCACAAATAATAATGACAAGATAGAAGTGTCCTAACAGGTTACTTTTTCAGTGTGCTCTGAGAAGGTGGCGTGGAGGAATGAGGTTACTCCTAATGGGGAAATGAGTCCAATTCAGAGTTTGGGAGAGAGAGGCATGACGTTTAGCGTGAACGTAACATGTTTAAAGGTACCAGACTCACAGATACAACTCATATTATAAACATGCTGTAGCTTTACATCAATTGTAAAGTAACCCAAGGAGCCCAGGTATCGAGTCAGAAGGTCAAAGTGCCCCCAGGTCTCCTGTGGTTGCCTTCGCTCATTTACATGCACGTGTCAAAGCCTTTCCCAGGTCCGTGCACATTAGGAACTGGATGCAAAACTGCATAGCTGGTGTGCTCCAAATCTGTTGGATGTATATAAAGAAAAACAGAGAAAGCAATGCTCTTCAAATGTTAACCCTGGGTACCTCTAAGGGGTGGGCATACAGGCGATTTTAAAATTGTACGTGCCTTTATTTGTATTTCTGCTTATGCAGTGAATTTTCTCAATAGACAGTACTTATTAAGTCCATTTTCCTGATTATATATTTTTTATTATTTCATAAATCTGTTTTCCTGTTGCAAAAATAATACACCATATATACATACATACATTTTTAAAAGAGACCAATATAAAATTGTAAAAGAAACAGATAGAAAAATCCTAGGCACTCCTCTCAAAAACAACCTCTGTTAACAAGTGGGTTATTATCTCCCATAACATGGTTGCTTTATGCAAATACAAGGTGTATATATATTACTTTCATAACCAGAAAACTCTACAAATGTCTAGATAAATCCACATAGAAAGGTCCTTTGCTGCTCCCAACACTTTAAAAATAAGTATCTCAGTGACAATAAGACATCAGTGACATTTGACTTTGTCCATTTATTCAAGCACCAGAAGAGATCTTAAACGATTTGGACAGACAGCCTCTGTGTTAATGGCATCACAGGGGCCAGGGGAGTGTCTTGGACACTTGAGTAGGACAAGCAGCTATTACCTTGGACCATTAAAAGGCACTTTTGGAGGGGGGAGGGGGAACTTCCTCAAGAGAGGACCGCCTTTGCTCCTCTCTGCAGGTGGCAGCTGGTGCTGCTTTGCTGATTAGTGAAATACGAGCCACAACCCTAGGTACACAGACGGCCTGCCACCAAGAGGCTGCCCAGGTTGTGGGTGCGCCCTGACAGCCAGTGGCGTGTGCAGGAGGACTCCCCAGCTGAGGTCTTACTAAAGCTTCTCCAGTCACGCATTCTCTAAAGGCAGAGCGATGTCAGAGCAAGCAAGGGCGCTGTCAACACCCCCAGACGCAGGGACCCAGGGAGCTCAGGCACCCACGTATAGGAGACTCGGACCGCACACCGCTGGGGAAGCCACATCCTACTCTTGGCAAGTCACCCCGGCAAGGCGCCAGGAGGACCAGGGACGGCTCCTCACGTCCCGCCACGTCGAACAGGGAGCCCGCCGGGCAGAACGAGGGCCTGGTGAGAACGGGCCTCCTGGTGAAGGTCACGGTCTCCAAAACCAAGACGGGGCGGAGGCACCCCTGAGTCAGCAGTGAAAGAAAGGAGGGTGGAAAGTGGTCCCCACGTGCAGGGCATGACCTGCTGACTGTGGCGGAAAACGAGGCCAGGAGAGGGGCCACCGCCCGCAAGCTGTGAGCTGCAGCCGACAAGGTCAGTCTGTGGGTGAATCGAGACGCACGGGGGGCCACCAGCCGGCCGGCCAGGCAGATGTGACCGGTGTGGGGCAACAGGGCACTCTGCTTTGGTTTAACGTGGACGACGGGCTTGGGGGAGGGACCCCCCAATAAAGGGCGGTCGTGCCCCGGCTGGACCACGTGCCTCCGGAAGCCGTGCCTCCTCATTGGCTGTCGAATCGGTGAAGCCGCCTTCTCCTTTCTTCTTCGGGCGAGAGGCGAAACCCGTAGGGTGGGGGGCTGTTTCTGCTGTTTCCTGGAAGGAGAAAGCACGGGGGGAAAATCAAACACTGCCAAACCCCTGCTCTGATGTTTACAGGGCACTGGTTCCTAGGATTCCAAGGGCGGATTAAAAAAAAAAAAAAAAAGACCAATGGCTTGGGTGTCATCTTTATTTTAGCACGAAACAGAAATATGACAAACATATTTCAATGTTATCTCTCAATGCTGTTATTTTTAGCGTGGTCCAGTCTGTGAGCCTAATCTGACTCGCTCCGAAGCTTCTCGCCAGTCCTCACGTTTTACTTTTGCTTCCTCCGTGCCCCATAACTAATTGGCCATCGCAACTTCCCTAATATCTCAAGGGCTTCGTTTCTTTCTTTTAAAGCTCAGAGGTCAGTTGTAACCGTCTCTAACTTCCCCACCAAGTGTGCTGGTTGCTTTCTCCTGGTCAGCCTTTGGGACCCCCTTTTCCTCCCTCTAACCGGTGCCTCCTCCCAGCCAGGGTTTCACACCAGCTGGAGCTACACGAGCACCCAGGGGGGCATCGGGGACCACGGGGCATCGGGGCCCACGGGGTAGGGGCAGCATTACCATAATGGCCAACATCTAGGCAGGCAGACAAAACTGCAGGCATAAGATCATATGAAGGACAATGGAAATCAGTACTGAAAAGGGTTTCTGGGGGCTGCAAACATACCAAAAATATAATTTACAATGATCTAAGCATTTCAATCATTACATAAAAAACAAAACAAACAAACAAATAAAACACTCTTCCAGGCATTGTGGGGTCACGAAGGAATAAAAACAGACAGCCCTCGACCTCAAAGCCCCAGCAACCTGATGTAATGAGTGAGCTTCAATACCCTCCATGAGGCCGCCATGTAGGGCTTCACTGATACATATGTAAGCAGCAGGTTTACTTTTAAGCACATGGACCTGAAAGATGGCACCTTTCCACTTCTGTGCCTCCGCTGACCCTGTTAACTCGCTCTCAAAGGCCCTCGCCCATCGCCTCCATCAACCAATAGTCTGACTTCTTTTCCCGCCCCATCCAAACCGCCCAGCCTCCTGGCCACTGAGGATGGGAGAGCTCCCTCCCGATTCAAGCTCTCCAGCTTCCAGCACCTTCCTGCTGGTAACCTTCATGTGACAGTCACCACATCCTGCCAGGAGTGCAGCCACCTGGTCCCACCTCTTCTCTCTCCTACTCGGATCATAAGCTTTAAAGCAACAGGGAGCATCTCGGACACTTGGTTCTGCGCCCCAGGGCTGGGTACAGTCCTGGACACGCAGCCGCTGTTCAATAAACCTATGACTTACGGCTTCTGAGGTTATATGGTACAGCCAGACAGTGACATTCAACATTGCCCACTGAGATTCTGACACGACGGGGGGTGGGGGGGTGAGGGTGGAGGGGCAAATACTCTGGAACCATTAGCCTGGCTGGGAAGGGTGGGTGGGCAGGGGGGTTCGAGCCAGAGGGGAAAACAAGGGGGGAACAGTGGGTCCCTCCTGCTCACTCTCCAAGTGTGGTGCCTTGTCAAAGATGTTTACAGGCGACAGAGCAACATGACAATCGTTAAGGATCTGATGCAAAGATGGGAGAAGAGTGTGAAACTGAGTCAGGCTGCTCAACCAGGAACTGGAATTTCGGCTGTCAGGCAATGAGAGGTTTTCCAGAGGCAGTCCAAGGTGGCCCTGGGTGTTTCTGCCTCCCCTCTGCGATGGAGCCAGTGCTTACACAGATCTGGCTCTCCTCTCCTGAGGCCATGGGGGAATCACCCCTCTGACCCCCTGTGACCCCTCCTGACCCCGTGACCCCTCCTGACCCGTACACCCAGAAGTGAACTGGGCAGACCTAGCCCCACACTCGCTCCTGCTGGGGAAATGCTACCTCATGGTTCTTTTGATACAGTGAAGTGTATGTCAAATTTATCAACTTTCACTGAAGATGATGTTCAAAAACATATTATAGGCTTGTAAGGCTTTCATCATAAAGATTTTATGAATACTATAAGATTCAGTTTTACTGGATATGGCTTTTGCCATACATATTTGTAAAGAAAATTCTCTTTGTTTGAAGAGATACATGCTTTGAAATTAGAAAGAAACGCGTGAATCCCATTAGCATTAGTCTATACTTAAAATAGTTCTGTGTTATAAAATCCCAGTCCTGCTTTCCCTTTAACAGTTGTTTTTAACAAGACTATTCCTAATTGAGCGTCTGCGTGCAGGCCAGGATGTGACACCCATGCCAGCTGGGAAGGGAGCTCTGAGGACCAGCTGTGGGCGGGGCAGACGCAAGCTCAACGTGGCATGTTGACTCGGCTTCAGGGCACAAACCCACGCAGCCCGAGAGCACGCTCAGACACCCAAAGGGAATCACGGCGTCGAAGAAAGAAAAAGCCTGAGAATTAATGTTTTCCCCAAGGGAAATGCAGGCAGAAACTAAGAGAGGCCCACTGTGAAGGTTCCCGGGCAGCGGCTCTCAAAATGAGCCGCCATCACAAATGCTCCCCAGACCCCACAGGGCATAAGAGGAGCACAAGCGCTGAGCCAACAGAAGAAACGCCCCACGTCGGAGTAGAAAACTCTCATCAAGAGAGAAAGGATAATCACTCTTCGCTTATAGCGCGCCATTAAGGTGCTCTATTCCAATTTGCTTTCATTTCCAATTTCATAACCCCAGTTTTACAGGTGGGGAAACTGAGGCTTGGAGAGTGTTAGGGATGCACGTAACGTCACAGAGCTAGCATGGGGGGAAGAAAACCTTGAACCTAGGTCTGCTGACTGCAGTTCTGGTTCTCATTCCACAAGGCACTGGGCCATCACTTCTAACGCGCTGAGTTTGTTAAACATTTACAGCCTGTCACCATCCCGTACCCTCCTGCTAAAACCCCGAGTGTCTGTCCCTTTTCTTCATGGGTATTCGGGGAGCTGACTGGCATGTGAAATAGAAAAAGATCCAGCCGAGGCCCTCAACTCAGGGGAACTCCGCTACCATCACAGACGTGACCAAAAAGTTCCCACACGGGGTCCACTGGCGACTAGAGTGGCTCGGCTTCTCAGGGCCACCAGGGGGCCTTGGCTGTAATAGCACAACAACAGGAACGACAGCAGTGCTGGGTCTGTAACCAGGACTGACTGTAGGGGTATTTTAAACCCTTCAAACTTGGTGTTTCTGGTAATATAAAGCCCCGCTCCTGTCTGAAGAAGGACTTCATTGCTTCATTTCCGGCTCTGAACATCACACTGTTCTTAATCTTTCTGGGAAAGTTTTCAACTGTAAATTAATCTTTGACATTTTAAAGACAGTTACATATTTGATGTCAGCTAGCCACTCACGCAAAGCATTTGTCACATCTGTGCTTTGGGTCAGAGCCACACTGGGGACCAGGGGACCAGGCCTCCCGGCTGCTTCCAGCTGTCTCAGCTAGGTCCTGTCTTCCAATTCCCCACCTTTTCATTTATTATTTTCTTTAAACCTGTGTCACAAGTTTTTCTTCTGTGTCACACCACCCATGACTTCTCTTCATAACCTCCAGGATCCTCTGCAGGTATTTCTCGAAGGGTCTTGAAGACATGTGTTTTGATATGCACTTACATTTGTTAAGCGCACAGGAAAGATCTGGACTGGGCTCCGCTGGGTGGTGAGAGGCGGCGAGGGCCCCTGGGGGTGATGGAAACGTGTTGGTAGGGAGTCGGGAGATGCTGCCAGCCCTGCCTGGAACCAGAGGGGTCGCCCAGGCAAGTCTTCATTTCGGCAGGCTTGCGTCGGTTCACTTGTGAGAGGACACTGCTGAACAAGGTCATTGCCAACCAGGGACTTCCCAGGACTCTACAGAGTTTGATGACCTGGGATTAAATCCCAACTGCTCTCCTTTCGAGCTACACGTCCTTGATCAAGTAGGTTACCTTCACTTGGCCTTAGTTTCCTTGTCTATAAAATGGAAATAGCTGCGCAGGTCCTTCCCCGAATTGTCGAGAGGGTGAGGCGAGTTCATGGCTACAAAATGCTGAGTACTAGGCGTGTAGTAAATGCCTGATGAACACTGGATGTTCACGGTTTTTAATCTCTAACTTCATCATGAATCATACGTTAAATGTCTACTTGTTCGTATCTTTAACACTGAGAGATACGAAGCAAAATGGCAAAAACAGTGACTTCTTAAAAGTTGGAGTTCAACTCTGTTTGAAGACCATCTTACCAGGTTTTGTAAAAAAATGGAGCGTTGCTATTACGATATATTTTCCTTCTAAGAAATAGATACCAAAAAAAAAAAGTAATCAACACCGTCCAGTTAGCAGCTCACTTTTGTAACACAGAGAAGCTTTTTTGTCATTGGGAAAACTGGAGAGCCCAGCCAAGACCTTCTTTTCTGCGCTGAGTTAAATCACGCAGTGAACATTTACTGGCCTGGGCGAAACAGCCCTGCTCTGAGGAACTTGGTACAGAACATTAGTATTTATGAGCCTTGCCTCTCTGTGTTCCTGTAAATGGAGGTCAGCCCTCAATTTTACTCAAAGAAACAGCGAGCATGCCTCAGAGAACATCAGGAACAGTTTAGGATGATGTAGCTCAATTATAGCACCAATAGTGAGATCATAAGATTTATTGATTTGTGGTTCTTGATGGAAAAATGTTCAGTTCTCCACCCTTATGTATAATGCAGTAACCTCTGCATTTTACATCTACGGGAGGGGAAGCGATTTCATCCAGATAAGAATTGCTAAAAAGAACAACCAAGCGTTGATGGCCATCTGCCCTACTGCTCACCATCCCTGTAAATAGAGATGTTTAATTTGCTGGTATTTGTAGATCCTGCTCGTGATCTGATGAACACTCTTTACCATCTGGTGAAATTATACTCAAGTGAAGTCATGGGATGACATATCTTTCCCTTAAATTAGGGAGCTAAAAAGGCAATCACTTGTTTCATATTTAAAAAAAAACAAAACAAACAAACCAGGAGCCCTCTAAATAAATCACCAGCATTCTCTGAGATTTCTATCGTTAAATGAAGGCAGCAGCGGGGGGCGCACATTCTCTCTTTGGGAATGTTACTTTCTCAGAATCCCATAAATGACAAAGCTTCCAAAAAGCTCCCATCTTCTGAAAAGATGGCTGTTAAGTCATTTACTGAGGAAGACGGAAAAGGCCTGGAAGAAATCCAAGTGCAACAATTTAGCTCGACATTATCTGAAAAGGGGAGGTGCTTCAGGACAATATGACCACTCTACTTTTTGAGCCACTAATTATAATTATCTATCAATATATCTATCTACCTACATCTACCATCTATCTATCTATCTATCTATCTATCTAAAAATTGACATTCATCTAAAATCTCGTAACTTTCATACAAATGGAAGTTTAATTATGCTCTACAAGAAAGGTAAGATTTACATGTAATTTTAGAGAGAAAAATTCACTTTCTACTCCTCAACCAACCAAGTCAGCAACAGTGGAGATTTTTTATTTCTGAAACAAAATCTGGAATCTCAAAGTAAGACGCTGTGAAACAGAGTTCACGTCGGCTGCTACTTTACCTGCTGTACTTTGCTCCCTGTTCTGGCTGGTTGATTTGGGGAACTGACCTAAAATCAACACGATATAATCCAGTTAGCAATTCGAGTATTGAGGCCACTGCGTCAGGTCTAGTGATTCCTGAATACAGACAACGTATGGTCTGACTTCGGGAGCAAAAAGAAGAAGTGAAGGGAGACACAGTGAATGTTAGCTGGGCAACTGCTACAGGCTCACCCCACTTACTCTCCCCTCCTTTTTAGAAAGTACATACAACTTGAATAATATTCCTGAACTGAACATGTGGGACCAACAGCTAGCTCAAAATACAGAGTATTTCCAGCGCTCATAGCCTCCACATGCTCCCTCCCAATTCCTACCCCTACACCCAAGACTACCCCCTATCCTGACTTCTAAGAGGGTAGATTCATTTATCTATTTTTGTCTATTCATTCGTCCATTGTATGAATGCATTCATACAACATGTACCTTTTGTGAGTGGCTTCATTTGGTGTTATGTTCGTGACATTCATCTGGGTTGTTATATGTGATTTTTAGTTCTACTTATCCTTCGCAGCAGAATTTTCTCATCTGTTTTACAGGTGGAGGCATTGAGGCTGAGAGATTTCACGTAGCTTGCCCAGGCCACACAGCTGGTCAGTGGCTGGGTCAAGGTGTAAGCCCAGATCCCTTCCTACACAGCTCCAGGCATGAGGTGCGTGAGTCATCTTCCGTAATCGCCACCCAGGATCTGCAAACCTGAACAATATCATTGCCTCTGTCGTCATCAGGAGACAGGGTCTGTTTTGAAAGCAGCAGGAACCATTTCCCTTCTGCCTTAGATAAGGCTTGCTGCACACCGCAAGATTTTTTTGGAAAATTGAAAGTATCAGGGATTAGGATCTGCTTTGACAGGTGTACGTTTTAGTAACAGGCCCAGCTGCAAATGTCAGCCTTTGTACTTGACTATCGAGTATTTTTTAAACACAGGACAGCGTGTGACTTCTTCTAGAAATTCTCGACGTGCTCTGTCCCTGCTTGAGCTGGAGGAGCGGCTAGAAGGAAGGAGAGGCTGAGAACTGGAGTGTCCCCCTCTCATTAGGAAGCACTGGGACACGGAGCTTGAAGGCAAACACAAATGGATGTGGATTTTAGTACTAAAGGACGTTTCTATTTTTTAAATCAATTTGTCTTAAATCCTTTGAAAACTGTCATCAAGTTATCAAGAGGGATTTTAAGGACAGTAGGAATGATTTTTCAAACACCCTTTACATACTTGTAATGATGCCTTAGGATGTCAAAATTTTTCCTTGATCTAAAACAGAATGCCCTCTGGTCAGCAATGTGGAGGTGCCTCAGTTTACCTATCATACCAGCTGATTCTGGAAACTGAAAAGAGATTGACTTATCTCCAAGAATACCCCTCCCTATTCCATATAATTTGCAGCTGATTTTTTTTTTTAAATTTAAGGTCATCTAGGGATATTCAATGGACATATGAAAACTCTCAGGAAGCTAGACACAGGGCTCTTGAGGGCGGGGTTGTCTTTTCCCTTCTGCACTCTCACTGCCTGGTACACACGAGGGGCCCTACGAGCCTGGCTGGGGCAGGAGAAACTGGGCATGGGCCTTGTCTGGAGGCGTGGTGTTGAGAACATCTTTTACAACAGAACGCAGAAAGCTGAAGGTTGAATAAGGAAGTCCTAGGTGGCGAGGGAGTTCTGATCAAAAACACGTACTGACGGTCCCTGACTTTCGACGATTCGACTTTAAGAATTTCAACTGTACAAGATGCAAAAGCGATATGCATACTAAATTACATAAGCTAGCCAACATTTTGTTATAAAATAGGTTTTGTTAGATAATTTTGTCCAACTGTAGGCTAATGTAAGTGTTCTGAGCACATTTAAGGTAGGCTAGGCTGAGCTATGATGTTCAGTAGGTGAGGTGTATTACATACCTTTTCAACTTATGATGGGTTTATCAGGAGGGAACCCCATCATAAGTTGGGGAGCATCTGTATACATGACTATGGACATGGACAATGTAAGAAAAAGGATGAAAAGCCTTCAGAATATTAAATTCCCACATTCATCTCAGAAGCTCTAGGGCCACATGGTCCCCGGCGTCTCCTGACGTTTCTGATTGAGATTGCACACCTGCACTGTTGCTGGGCTCCACTCTGGGGACCCTCGGGCCTTAAAGCATTGCCTAGGTCCGAATGGCTGCTTGCTCCAGCCTCCAGACTCCTCAGGCCCTTTGCGGGCTCTGACCCTGCGGCCTGTCCCTCTCTGGTGAGGAGGCCTGCCACTGCCATGTTAAGGGGGGGCCATGGTGGGAAAGACAGGCTGGAGGGGACGTCAAGGAGCCTCCTGGGAGCCTGGAGACAAGTCCCACTGCCAACCTCTTCCTGCTTCTTGATCTTAGGGTGTCTTTGAGTAAGTTTTAATTTCATTATTTTAAAGAAAGGGGAGGCTAGTGGGTCAGAGAGTATTTAAACTATAATAAGTTGAGCTCAAAAAGATAAAAAATGGCCTCCTCCCGAGACACACTGAGTTCCCGTCCTACGCAGCCCGCTTGCTGTGGTGTTCATCCAAAACTGGCTGTGGCTGGACTCCCTGCCTCCTGGCTTTGGGCAGCCCCGGCCCCAGGAGCAGTTTCCATCAAACAGCAGGAGTCAGAGGTGGGGTCCTGGCACCTTCAGTAGCTCAAATGTAAGAGGTGTGGGCTAAGTCAGACAGCGACGCCACGAACGGGGCAGGCGCCCAGCTTGCGGCTGTGGTCCTCACACGTTAGTGTGCGTAGTGATGGAGACCTGTTAAAGATGCAGGTAACTGGGTCCCGCTGCCAGCAAGTCTTCTGCAGCAAGTGGTGGTCAAAGCCCGGGAAGCTGCATTTTAAGGAGACTCCAGGCGACTCCACTGCAGACCATGTATCAAATCACGGAGCAAGGCCGTGGAGCACACACACACTTCCGATGTGGGCTCGCGTCCTGGCCCCACCAGGACCCTGGACAAGTCCATTCTCTTCCCTGGATGGACACTTGACATCTCCACACAGACGCGCGTGACGCCTGGACTGTGGTTCCCTGGGAGATGTCAGGGGCGCCTGCTTGAATGCCCTGCCTCCCTGTCAGGCAGCCTGGCCGTGACTTCCGGCAGCTGGGCAGAGGACAGGTCGTGCTGCGCTCCTTGGCAACGTCCTCCAAGTCGTTTGGTCTAATTCGGTGCCCCTGGCCCCTGACATCGACATTTTTAGTCAACTCTTTATTTGGAATAATTTTAGGTTTACAAGAAAGTTACAACGATAATGGACAGTTCCATCCCAATGCTAACGTCTGACACTGTCATGGTAGGGCCGTCAAAACTAAGGAGCCATGCACAGGTGTGGGCACATCACCATTAACTAAGTTCCAGATGTCATTTGGAATTCACCAGTTTGCCCACTGATTTCCTTTTTCTGTTCCAGGACCCGGCAGCACAGGTAGGTGTCACGCGTGCTTAATCTCTTCCGGTCTGGGGCAGTTTCTCTGGCTTTTCTTGTTCGCCATGACCTTGACCATCTTGAGGACGACCAGCCAGGTCTCCTGGAGAGGCTGTCTCTCTGTTTGGTTGACCTGCTGTCTTTCTCGTGGGGAGGCTGGATTGTGGGCTTGGGGGAAGAAGACCGCAGAGGTGGAGGAGGGGCCTTCCCATCACCTCATGTCAGGGGTTCTTGCTGCCGATAGGACTCAGCACTGATAATGTGACCGTGGGCGCTTGATTAAGTAGTTTGCCAGGTTTCTCCAAGTTTACACTTTTTTGATGAGTTTTGAGGGAATACAGGTTTTGACCCTCGCCACCACGAGTTACCGGGATGAAATGGAAGAGGTTGGAGTGGGTACCTCTAGCAGGCTTTGCCGCTTCCCGTTTGGGGATGAGTGGGATAAGGTGGGGTGTTCCTGACCCTCAGGGCCCTGAATTCCAGGTGAAGTGGTCCTCGAATATTGGTGTGAGCGCATGAATTGTTTGAGAGCGTTTCCGACTCAGCAGGCTTGGCTTGGAGCCCAGGCCACTGTATTTTTAATGAGCTCCCACGTGATCCTGACCTACGCTAATTTTTGAGAACCACAGAGCTACGGTACGGCTCAGAGGCTCAGAGTTTTCTTTCGACTGAAAAGCTCCACCCTGGGTTCCGTTTTATTTACACTTGCCAGCAGGTGGAACCAGAGGCCCAGGACACCGAGTCGGCTGAAGAAAAGGAGGACGAATTCCAGCTAACAAAGCATTCCGCACCGTAAGCAGAAATAGGGTTACTCTGAAACAGATGGGCTCTACTGGAAGCGGAGGCACAGAATAGATGGGCTTGTTCATTGTCTAGATGGTCTGGAACCTGGGCATTATTTGCCAGCATCGAGCAGTTTCTACATCCTATCAGATTTCTTCCAGAGCAGAGGAGCCTGACAAGGCGGTGGGAGACATCTAGATGTGGTTATGGACACAAATGCGGATACACACACTTGAACCAGTTCTAAACTCGGGATTTACGCTTACTATTGTGCACACAGCCGTGCATAGCTGAGTGCTTTTACTGGAAGGGCCTGTCACTCTTAACTCCAAATTAGAAGAGAGAAACAGATACAATCTGTGGTAACAGGACAACTAACTTTGAATACAGTAATGCTAAAAATGATTTATTTTAAACTTAACCAAAGTGGTTCTGTCTACTGGCTCACGTTTTCACCCAAACCCCCACTTACACTTGCCCCCAACCCCCTTTCCTTCTGCCCCTTCTTGTACTAGCCCAGCAGAACATCAAGAGGGAGGAAGCGAGACAGAGAAGGGCCATCCAGCGTTCATTTTGACCGTGTCTGAGCAGAGGTTCAGAGTGTACAGGACCAGGACTTACAAACTGTTCCGTGAGTCCTGGAAATCTGCAAAGGCCTCCAGCATCCATGGTTCCTCCCTGGAGAATCTCTTTAATTCCTTAGCTTATGAGCCCAGACCCTTCACTGCTGCTGTCCTGGTCAGCCCAGGCTCAGAGAGGCCACTGAAGCTGGCAGCTTGGTAACGGGTGGTTTGGCTGCCTCTGATGCTGTATAGACCCCCAGCGACCTGAGGCTCACACAAGTATGCTTCCTGGTGGATGAGGCCCTGCCCGAGGTGGTTGGTTCCTTCCTGCCTGGGACAGCAGCCCCCGCTCTCCGAGGGATACAATGCCAGTTGCGCAGCCCGCCCTGTCTCATGCACAGGGTAGGCCCTCCCTCCACTCAGAAACAACAAAATCCCCAACACTACTGCTTTTTGCCCAGGCTCTCCAATCCCTTCTTCAGACAGAGGTATAGAGAAGTACTGTTGAGGACATTTTGATCTGTTTCATTTTTTTCTCACTCCCTTCGACTGAGTTTCAAATCAGAGACAGCCCGGTTTCCAGCTCTTTAAGAAAAAGCCCAAGATAATGTTTTCATTGACATTTGAAACCATAAACCATTTGAAATTAGCCCATATTTCCCTCAGAAATCTCAATTTTTTGAAAACGCCCTTTAACATTTGGGCATGAAAAAAAAATACAAGTAAACATCATTCCAAGAAATCAAGGAATAAGGGGAAAAAAAAGATTAAGAGTCAATAGGAGAGCTTCGGAAAGGGACCAACCAAGGAACCTAGGTTGGAAGCTTCTGCTAAAAGTGACCACTCAGGGGTCAAGTCCAGGTCACATGGGACAACTGTGCAGGTAACCACGTATCAGGGGAAATGCGGCTATGTGGCTTGGGGCGGGAAGGGGGGTTGGGATGGCTGAGCCCTCGACTTGGAGGATGGACTGACTAGCAGCAAACAAGGCGAGCTATGCAACAGGTCCCACACCTACTCAAGGCTTCCAGGTCACAGTCCTGCAATAACATGGCTTGAGAAAGAGCTGAAGACTAGATACTGGACCTAGAATGGTAATCCCCAAATGTTCCCTGGCGGGGAGCCTGGTGAGAGGCAGATTGTAGGTTCTGACTCGGGAGATCCCAGGTCAACCACTGTGCTAGGACCCAGGAACCTGCAATTTTCACAAGCACCTCGAGTGAGTCTGGTGCTACCAGCCCCCCTAGAGAAAGTTGCTCAGAGGAGTGCATAACGTATTCCGGGGTTTCTGGCCATCTGCACCAGCCTGCCATTTGGAGCTGTACAAGTAGATCTGTTATCATATCTTCCATGAGCCAGAGACTCTGGAAGTCTCCCAGGCTGTGCTATGCTCCATTTCAGATGCCGTGGATTTGTAAGACACCAAAGCTACCCAGCTCTCTGGAGGAACAGAGCGAATCCAGTTATGGTGGTGCCCTGGAGATCCTACTAGTTTTAACATCAGAGTCGATGAAACCGGCCCAGGGTTGCTTGGTCCCAGGAACCGAGGTGCCTGGTACCTATCGGGTGCATCACAGACGTTTGATGAGTGAACAAAGAACCAAGTAACGTGCCATCAAGGCTGGGCAGACAGGGGGCCAGGAGGGCCAGGCCCGGACCACAGGGCTGGAGGACTGTGAGAGACGTGGAGAAATGGTGGCAGCTAGGGAGTGTCAAAGTCCAGGAATGTGGGGTTCTGGCCTCGGCCGCTAACCAGCTCCCAACTCCAGAGACCTAAATGGTGAGACGAGGCTGCAGAGCCCTAGGCTTCAGGACACAGCTCAGTCTGTGTGCTTCCTCCGTGAAATTCATGAAGTCTGTCTGGGCTCTGAGGTTCCAATATTTCACAAAACTTTCCATAGCGAGAAATAGGCCAAGATATGAGCTGTATTACATACATATAAGCTGAAAGATAGCTTAAAGACTTTAAAACTTTGAATTATTTATACTTTTCAAATATCAGAAGGCTAATTAGCACATAAGCACATGTCCAGAGACACTGGTATCAACACACAATTACAAAAGCAACCCCTGACCTAGGAAACTGCCCCCAAGATTTTTAGTGGCCAAGGAGAACATCCGTCCGTGGCTCAGAGCGGTCACAGAAGCTGAAAGCCACTTGGCATCCTTCTCTCGCGGTTTGCTCTGAGAAAAACCTGTGACAAGAGGGCACGATGGCTGGTCTCAAAGGTGCACTGTTCAGCAGGGGGCAGGCTGTGGGCATCTCAGAGCACTGCCAGCCCAACCACCCCACAAGAAAATAAAGCAGCCCCAGGTCAGATGTGTGCTCGGTGGGTGCAAAACAAAGGCAGACGAGAGGGGAGGAGACAGCAAGTGAGAGAAGAATGATATACTTGTCCCGAGGACCCAGCCATTAATCTGAATGGCGACAGTGAGTGGTTTCAGAAACGGGATGCGCTCCTCCACAAAAGGCCCAGGTAACTTGGAAGGTGAGAGCCACACAACCTCTTACCCTTGCCCCGCGGATAAGCTCTGTGAGAGAAGGGGCAGGGAGAGGCCGCCGGGAGGAAAAAAACAAGCAGGGGTCTTGCTCTTTGCGCCTAAGCGCTGAGAAATTCCAGATGAGGGTCAGAGGTAGCCTAGAACGGTGATGGCTGTGAATTTCTGAGATGCAATAAACGATCCTAGAAGCATGATGGCCATTTTTAAAACATGCTTGTTTCTGGGTTTGATGTCATTTAACGTAACCCTGAGCCTAATGACCACTTACTGTGTGTTCTTTTAGGGTCTGATTAACTCACGCTCACCCATGCCAAGTTCTGACCTTGTGCCCATTAGAGGGAGTGCATGTGTGCATGCTGAGTGTGGGCACGCATGTGTGTGCTCTCTAACACTTTCTCTCCCTCTCTCTCTCTCTCTCTCTCTCTCTCTCTCTCTCTCTCTCTCACACACACACACACACACACACACACACACACACACACAACTGGTTATTTCAGTCATGTGCATCCTTGTTAGGCTGTGAGCTCTGAGGGGACAGGAACAGTGAGGGTTTGCGTTCACATTTTCTTCCCAGGGATGAATAAATAAATGAAGAGATGCACAAATGGGACGGAGGGAAGGAGCTGTTTGGGTATTAGCTACTGTCTTCATTTTATAGATGGCCAAACTGAGGCTTAGGGAAGGTGTGTGATGTCCTCAGGTCTCACAGCCAGCAAATAATTCGGCCTGGACACCCGGGGAGGCATGGAAGCCCAGGGTTCCTCAGACTGCTTCGAAACCAGTACCCACATCTCTCCCTTTACCGTCGAACCTTTCCTCACTTTAACCAGTGGCTCAGCAAAAGAAAAATTAGTGGGTTGTTTTATTCTGTTTGTTCGTTTTTTTAAATGGGAGGCTATGAGGGTTGGAAGGGGTTATAATTGGTCCATAAAGAAATTCCAAGTTGATACAGTGGATATTCTGAATTAAAAAAGAAAAAAAATAGATGACAGTGAAAAGGTACACAATTTGTTGCTGTTTCGATCCAGTAAACAACATTTCCAGAACTGTTTCTGTGGCTCTGAAGATAGCAGATTAAGGGCAACAGAGTTGGCAAAAGGCCTAGACCTGTTTCCAGACAATTCTCTCAGGGAAGAAAAACTAAGGGCAGTAACAGCCTCACGAGCACACTACCGACATGACTGATCTAAACGGAACATACTTCTATGACTCACTTGTAACTTTAAATACTATAGAAAACAGGATTTGTAAAACATGCCCAAACAGCCTCCCTTTGATGTGGGGAACTCTTTTAAAACCACATTGTTCAAATTTAAGTTAAAATGCAAACCCTTCGTGTTTACAGCCGTCCTCCCGGTGGAATGCGACGTAAAAGTACGACTGTTAAATTTCAAAGACGAGACTTATAACCTCAGAACAATAGGGCAATTCCTAGTGCGAATTTATGAGCTGCAAAACCTCAAAAGGTTTCTTTAATTAGCAACGAAGGCCCCTGACGTATTCGCCGCCCGATATAGGGGCCGCTCTTGATATAATTTGGGGTATGCTGCTTTTATCAGAACTTTTCCGTACTTTTATTGACCTCAGAGGACTATTGTGCCTCTCTCTGCACCGCGTTTGATCCCGCTAATTATGCTGTGGGGCCGGGCCGGCATTTCAGGGTTTAGCATTGCTCCTGGGGCGCGCTACAAATTATACATAATGCATTGCATTGTAATTGCTGCACTGTGAACTTGGATCGTCTTTCCAACATAAAATACCAACATCCAAGTCTTTTTATTATTAAAAACAAAAAATAAACCCAAAAAAAACCCCATAAGGGATTCTTTTGGAGTATAAACATCTGAAGACATAACATTCTCGTGAATTCCAGGCGGCTATTTCGGACACACAGGGAGGGGTGCGGGGGGGGGCAGGCAAGGCTGAGAAGAAGAGCAAAATATACTTGATGTTCCTGTTTACGGAGAAAAAGAAGAGGCAGCCATGCAAGCAAGCCCATACTGCACGGAGAACCGTACAGAGCGGGAGCCGCTGGGGGGCAGACACGCATCCCAACTGGGAAATGCACGCAAGCTCTTAACGACGGCCCTTCGCCTCGCTGGGCAAGCGCCTCATGCTGAAACCAGAGGCTGAGAACCAAATGACCACAAAGGTCCCTTCTTTTCCACGAAGGCAGGAGCCTCAAGAGAGCAGTGGCTTGTTTTCTACATCGGACGCATCAGGCCAGCCTTAGCACAGCCCTCGTCACCCGCGTCTTGTCCCAAACACAAGGCTGTCACCATTGCCCTGTTGGGTTGGGGCCTCTTAGAAAAAGGTGGCGCCTCTTTAAAGGGCAGGGGGCAGAATCCGTGAAGCCGCAAGTTTTATAGATGTGAGACCTCCAAGTGCAAAAAAAACAAAAACAAAAAAAACCAGACCCACAAGAATAGTAACTGTGGCCAACATGAGCCAGTGAGCTGGCGCCGGGGGTGCGCGCTCCAGATGTGCACAGCTGGCCGGGTCCCTGTCCTGGTGCCTCCTGTGTTCAGGAGTATCACTTACTCCTAACTCTGCCTTCCCCCTCCCTCATGACGCAGTAACTGATGAACGAACCCAGACTGGCCATTTCCACTTCCTCTCAGGGAAATGCACGTTCTACCGGAGCTCAAGGTGGAGGCAGCACCGGCCCTAACCTAACATCCTGCATCAGGGCAAGGTCGGGGGATGTGGGCGTGGCTAAGGCTCCCACATCTTGGTAATTTATAACAATCCGTTATTGTCTGTGGACACTGCTCTCCTGCTGTGGCTACAAGTCTTGCTTTGGACTTGGGAAGTCACTGACTAGGCATTCTCATTCTCATGTTTTCAATTTCCGGGTGGGTAGGTAATATCTCCAAGATCCAGGACGACCAGGCGGTGCAGACTGAGGACCCAAACGACATGGACAGCAGCTCCACACCCAGCTGTTCCCTCCCCCCTTCCCCACAGGCCCTCTACATTTGGGCTGGTTTTCAGGGGGGAGGAGCCTGTGCTGTCACACCTTCACAATGTCCCTGGTGCCAAAGACTTGAGGGATTTCATCCCTGCTCCAATCCACACTGCATTTAGTCTCCAAACAAAAACCTAGGGAATTGTGACTAGAGAGGTACTGCTATAGGTATGCCCATGGGGACAAGAGGATGATTTTAAACTGGGGCCACTAGTGTGACTGCTCCCTTGCATGTTCTCTGTTGCTCAGACCTACATACAGAATACACACCCGGGGCCCCAGTCAGCTCACGCCTGCCACCTGATGCACTCAGCAGGGCCCACAGGGCACACGCTCAGCTCCTGTCCCCCATCAGCAATGATGGAACCTTGCTTACATATATTATCCCTTTCCGACTGTTTTCTAAATAACATGTGGTTTCTATAAGCATCACCATAACTTTTCATAAGCCAGACTACAAGGCAATCCTTAAGGAGTTTGGTTAGATGATAGTTGAACATTCAAAGCTAACAGATTTTCAAGGGTTTCCTCTTTACATAGAAACAAGTGCATTTCCATGCCCTTCTGCACAGCACACCAGTTTGATGGCAGCTTTGCACCCAAGCAGAGGTGTGGTTCCACCCCCCTTTCACTAAGAGGACTGTTTTCCATAATCCAGGTAGGACTGGCTGACTTCCTCGTGCCCCAGGCTGAGTGAGGAAGGGTGTAGAAAACCAGGAAGTGGCTCCCTCCTGGAAGGGGGAGGACGGCAAGGGGGTAGGGGGCGTGTGTCATGTGATGCATGTCCCTTATAGTGAGGGATGAGGGGAGTTTGCCTCATCAGTAACAGCCTATGGGAGAACACAGCTAATTTCCTCCTTTTCATCTCTCCAACCTCTCCTTTATTTTCGTTTACAATGTGTGATTTCTCCTTCCGCCACATTTTGAGACTCTTTAATTTTGGCAACTTGCCTCTCCCTTCTCTCCTTAATTCATACAATAGTATTAACTGAAAACACTTCTTGTATGTCGGGCACCATTCTAGACTGAGGGGCTATAAGGACAAGTAAGGGACAGTTTCTTCTCGAGAAGCCTATTTAAGCCTAAAATGAGTATAACTATATTGTGTAAATGAGTGCATATATTCGCATCCACGAGACGTGTGTAGTAAAAGCAGTAGTAAACGGACACTGAATTTCTAAAGCCAGCTAGGCCTTGGAGACACCCCTTGTCTTACAGAAGCTACAGGGGAGGGGAGTTCAGAAAAGTTAAGAAATATACTCAAGATCCTCAGCTGGCTGTAATTTTGGAACTGGAACGCAGCTCTCCTCATTCTCACTGACCACAGTGACGTGCCCGCGACTCGCGACATCGAGCAACATATGTGCTCCCATGAGGTTTCAAGCAACAGTCCAATGGTCAGCTGGCCACAAGGCACTGCCCGTCTTGCTCATGTAACACAGACTCCGTCAGAGCAGTCGTTCTTCTTTGAAGTCGGGCCACAAAGGCTCAAACGTGCAGCTGGTAGGCAGTTAACCCTCCATGGAAGAGCTGTGTTCCTCAACTGGCTTCTCCCACCTGGTTCCACAGGGAGCAAGTGGCCCAGCTAACTTCAAACCAAATTTCAGACCTGTGTTTGACGGCAAAGCATGCTTAGAACTTTGAGTGTTTGGCATAGAAGGATCAGAAAATCCTATTTACTGAAATCATTAACAGCCTTTTACATTTTTAAAAGGAATCCTGGCTCCACTCCCCACACTGGACCCCACGTCCCGTGACTATATACATATTAAATTATAGCTGACATATAATATTATTCAACAGCAGCCTTAGATGTGCAGTGCAGTGGTCAGGCCTCTACACCGCCCATGAAGTGGTCTCCCTAACTGGATTGGGGGAGGGGGGTTGTCACTTTGTGAGGGGTGAAAAGCATAACTATTGTGTTGTTTTGTACACCTGAAACTAATAAAAAATAATAATAAATAAATAAATAAATAAATATAATAAATTAAGAAAATAAAAGGCATCCTGGATGAGAAATACACTGGTCACCTGCCAGGGCCTGTGCGACGGGCAAAGGACACGAGTGTGGCCAGGCCGTGGGGCAGTCCGGGCCTCCTCCCCAAGCCCTCGAGTCCGTCACAGGAGAGGACGCCATCCTGCAGCTAACGGGTCCATGCGAACAGAAAGGGGACTCTCAGGTGGGCAGCTGGGGGGATAAATAGTCAGGATTACAGTTTTAGGACAGAATATTCTTAGGAACTGGCCTTAAAGTTCCTAAGGCTCAAAAAACTGTCGTGCTCAATGGCAACTTGCTGAGTGAGGGAAGCAGATCAAGACTCTTCTCATCTGGTTCTCACTCCTTAAAACCAGAACAACAGGGGTAACAAAAGACCTGGCATCTCCCAGGGATGGCAGACTCTGGAACTTTTAGACTTGATTACTCCTGGTCTAATGTCCCTTCTTCTCTACAAGGAAAATAACGCAGATGTGAAATATTAGAAAAGCTCTTGCTGAAAGGGAATGGGCCGGGGAGAAGGAGTGAATACGAGAAGTTGTATCTAGGAACTGCTTTCCAACATACTCCCAAGACAATGGGACCTCGCTCCAAATGAACAAATACAAATCTCTGAATGGGCCAAATGGCAAAGCACGAGGAAGCAGAGCGGAAAAAGCAACATAAACATACCACCTCCCTGACTTGGGTAGACGACGAGGCCAGACGTCTCCCCTGAGGCACCCACTGCGGAGTCGCCCACAACTCCAGCCCAAGAAAACGTCTCACACAATTTTCTCGAGCAATCATTACCTTAAATTGGTGCCAGGCAAATGTTGCTCTTTCTCTGGGGAGAATATACTTTGGGATTCCTGCCACAAATGAAATGGTCTACATGATTTTAGTAAAAGATCATTTAAGGACAATCGAAAGAAACTATATATATATATATATATATATATATATATGTTGCAATATATATATTGCAGAAAGGAAACACTAAAAGTGAACAAGAATCCTTGGGTTTGAAGTCCAGGGAGGACCCACCAGGAGGAAGGAGGGTGCCTGGGGCACGATATAAATGCAGGAAGGGCTCTGAGTCTCTCTATTTTGAAGTTTAGGAGATTTTAGAAAGAAATACAGAAAAATAATCTAGCAGTGGGGAAACTGAGGTTTTCTGCACCCAATTTTTATGCTATCGGCTTCCTTCTCTCCCTAGCTTTTCGTTTATAAACAGAAGAATTTAGTCTTTTGCACACACAAGGTCACTTGTGCACACATATAACCCAGCCAAACAATGTGATCTAAAAACCAAAGCCGTTTCAAATATACTTCAAGAAAGGGACCCCAACGAGTGAGAGCTTGATCAGAGTGTCAGGAGAGAGACCGCTGATACGTCTGTCCTCGTCACTGGGGTATTCCTAGTGCAGGTGGCCAGGAAGCGTTTGTTGAATGACTGAATCCCAAAGAATTTTCATGGATGGAGGGCAAGTTCCACCATTTCCAACTCCTGCCTTGACCCACAAACTCAGCCCATCGAGCGAGGGGCACTGCAGGTTTTGAGTTTAGCCCAGGCCTGCCCTGGAGCTGTTCAGTGAAGCTCATCACTGCCTCTAGGGCCCTGAGGATCCAAGTAAGCCTGGTGAAGCAACACTGCCAGGGTCCATGCACATAGAGAAGTGTGGACCCACTTTTCCAGAGGTGAAATCGGGGCTGAGGAAGACAAGGATGGCCCTTCCTGTTAGATAATCCTTCCCCTTCCCTTTCTCCTTCCTGTTCCCCTCCCTCTCTTCCTCCCCCTCCTCTCCCCTCTAGTCCCTCTGTATTTCTGTCTTTTGTAAGACAGGTGTGGGGGACACAAGAGTGAATAAGCATGAAGGGGTAGCTACTGTCTGCTGTAGTAGGAACAGCACTCAGGGGCTGTGAGTGCTTCACGGGCCCGTGAAAACGTTTTGAGACCTCAAGGTAATTGATTGGCTCCTAAGTGAAAAAAGAAACTATAAAACTGAAAAATAATAAATGTATGATTAAAGGTCTATGAAATGTAGCATATCAACCGTTTATAACTCAACTCACATGATGTACATCACATATATGGCATATATATTTATGTTCGTTTACTTTAATACAGAGGGTGCCAATAAAATGTATACATATTTTAAGAAACGAAAAAAACTATTAAAATTGTAGTACTCAATATATACCGATAACAAAAGATGAATACAAATCACGTATGAATTCTGCAATTACAAGAGGTGCTCAAAGTGGTTACTGTCAGTGTCCAGACACTTCTGATTATGGCGAACTACGGCTTGAGCAACGCTGACCGAAGTGTCCACTTGTATACATTTTTGGGCACCCCCGGTATATATTTATACAGTATGGATGGAATTGCATATGTTTAAATACATTTGAAGTGATGTGGGGTGGGTCGTCCAATAGGAAAAGCCCAGGAAGGTCCTCAAACGTCCCACAGGATGGCTAGGACATCCCTGCTCTCGGGGAGTTAACAGCCTTCAGGGACAGACGCACACACTGACAGCCACAGTCACCATGTGAAATAACTAGGAAAGTAACCTCTCTGAGCCTCAAATTTCCTCATGAAAAAACAACCAACCGAAAACCAGAAGCCATCGCCTTCAGGGCAGCTTTGAGGACCAAATTAATACAAAAGGGGGGGGGGGTGCAGTATTTCATAAGGTCAAAGAGATGAGACGCAAAAGCGTTAACTGCTTAAGTCTTTGTTTCTCCAGGTGGTAAATGTCTCTTATCACATTTGATGCCACATCTGCTGCCTACGCACGGCCCCGGCATTCAGAGCAGAGAAAGGCATCTACCTGACTCTAAAAACAAGGCTGCTTTGGTGTCTCTGATGGACAGACACCCATAAGCCAGGACCTTCCATATACAGATAAAACAGACATATCATGAGATTTCAAAACGACAGAGATTTAAAAAAAACAACAACCCCCTTTTTTCGTATAAAATGAAACCATTTTTCAGTTAGCTTCAGCCTCAGCAGACACCCTCTATTTGCCCTAATTAGGAGAAGCTGTAGACTGCTCCTAAATTAAATTTTACTTCTCTCTTTCGTAGACATTTTATGAAACACCTTAATCCTCCCAGCGGGCAATGCTCATAGGGAAAAAGGTAAAACGAACGTAGTTTTGGACCTATATTTGATGGCCAAGTATGCTCAGGACTTGGAGTGTTTGGCACAGAAGGGTCAGAACCCTAACTATTCCCTAAAACTGTCACACCCTGTGCTGTGTAAAAGGAAATTCTGGACGAGAAGCGTGCTAGTCATCTGGGAACCGGGTGCAAGGTGCACACGGCGCACGCAGCACAGCGGCAGGTCCTAGGAGGCAACGTGCTCTAGTCATTCTCCTGGGTCCCTTTCCCTACCCTTCCTTGTGGGCACCCTTGTGGGGAGCAGGGAGACAGGGCTGGGGCGGGATATGACCAGGCTGAAAGCAGTCCCAGACACAACATTAAAAAACTGAAGAGGGATAACAGTTATAAGGTTCTGCACGTAGAAACTGGCCGCTTCCAATGTGTTAGACTAAACTCTCCCTCTGGCTTCAAGATTTCCTTCGTGGCTCAGCACCGGATGTGCGTTACGATGATCTACAGTGTGTTTAAATAAAACAAGACAACAAACCAAGAAAAATTTCACGTTATGAAGGACGCAAGCCTCCTAAAAATACTTTACAACGACTTCAAACATGAAATCACATTTACAGAATAACATTGGAATGACTTAGGCACAGTTGACTCGGAACATATGGACTACATTCCCTTCAAAACGCATGTGGCTTTAAAAGTTAAGGGGGAAAGCTGGCTTGGCAAAATGAGCTTGGTTTGTAGAGCACAGCTCTGGAGAGGAAAAAAAAAAGTCTGTCAAACTGTACTCTAGCGTCCCTTTTCTGGTGCTTTCTGTGGTGACTGAGTCAATTGGCTACAATGGCCCTTTCCTAAGAAACTTGGAACTACTTTTTTGGAACTGGTTGAACTTTCTTTCTCTATTTAGGCAAAGCATTCAGTAAGTTTATAATAAATGACTCTCCTCCAACCCCAATTATCACAAGCATCAAAGGCAGAGAGGCCTGCTTCTGTAAAAACATTTGAGCTGCCTTCAGCCCAGAGCAAATGGCTACCCCATCTTTGCGACAATCGAGTCCAGCTGCATGTATAGGGGCATTTTTATTTTCTTTTAACCCATTTGGAATTAACTTTAAGAGAGCACTCCTTTCTTTCCCCAAATTAAAAATACGAATTTGAGACAATGCCCACCATGATCAGGCTGTTTTTACCTGCGTCCTTTTTTTGGTTTTTTTTTTCACATCAATGTGATGCACAAATGCTAGCACCACCACCATTACTATAAAATACTGTAGCATTCATAGTGTTCAGCCTCAAACACCATCTCATGTCAGGAGTCTGGGTTTCAACAGGCCCTGCAGGTGATTCTCCACACTCAGGACAGTGGTTTCGTGTGTGTGACAAGGGGTCTGAGAATTTGCTTTTCTATCTTAGCTTTTAGGAAAAGCGTCAAAATAATTACACAAAAAGGTACAAGATTTAGATAGAAAAGGAAGCATATGGACGTGCTTGATGACTTCTTCCTCCCTCCTCCCCTGCCTGGCTTTTCCCATTCTCTTGTTTATTTCTCCCCAGAAAGCTATCTGTTCTTCGCCAATCCCTGCATACTGGAAAATTAATTTCCAGTGATAAATTAATTTTGACAAAATTCCTTTACCAGAAGTAAATGTGAAAGCCTGAAGAGTTTAGTAAGATGGCCTTTTGCCCATAGACAAAAATGATTAAAGACTAGACTGCGATTAAAGTCTGCGCCGAGTAGCATAATTAGTGAATTTATGAATGGGTCTTCTTTTCACAGTTCTACTGTCAGACTAATTACTTGTATTAATTAGAACTGTCAACACATGAATATGCTTGTTGACGCCGCTTCCTATGGTAAAATATGAGACTTGTAAATATCAAGACGCTTAAAAAGATGCAAAGACTTTCATTTATTAGCAACTCTAAATGATGTAGAAGCACTGACTGCACAATGAGCCTTGGTAATTGACTGTAAATAGATTCCTAAGCTAATGAATTTGCTATTCGTTCTTCTTTGATGAGGCATCAGTCTTGGTTTAGCCTTTGGATGAAATATCCAATAAGCCACTACTTTAGAGGACTGTAGTAAGGATACGGAAAAAATCTGCAAGTTACTGGAAAACTGGAAACAGCAGCCCGGGTGGTGAAGGTGAGCAGGGAGGAGTTCCCGTCCTTTGTTGATTAGCCTGAGATCTTCATAAAATGAGTTTGAGAACTGCGTCAAGTGACAGGGGAAAGACTGCTGGGGTTAAGCACCAGGGTGTGGACACCAGTTTTAACTCTACGTGACTCTGGGTAAGTGGACAAGTTACTTAGCCTCTCTGGGCCTTGGTTTCCCCGTCTGCAAAATGGGACCGCAAAAATGGGACCAGCGATAGAACGTGTAAAGGGCTGTGGTGAGCCCTGAATCCGTTAACACAGATGAAGAGCTTAGGCCAGAGCCCAGCACAAGGTGTGTGTGAGCTGTTGGTGTCATAACCGTCATCATCTGGGATGGGGGTAGAAACAGAATCGAGCGCTCCTAGAATGAGGCCACTGGAGCAATATGCAGAGTGATGAATGGCTTCAGAGTGCGCTAGGCCTGGATTCACACTTCAACTCCATTACTGATTTATTGTAGTTTGTTCTAAGCCTCAGTTGCACCCAACCTCATAGGTGCTTGTGAAAAGTGAACACACAAAATGCATGTAACGTACAGGCTATAACCTGGTACATACGCAGGGCTTGCTAAATGTTGGTGCATCACCGCTATTATCTTTTTGGAGAAACCTCCGAAATTGATTAAAGTAGATGTGAGAAGAAAAAGAAATTTGAGTAAGTGGCCTAAGAAAAGTGGAGACGGGGAAATGAAGAGGCAGGAGGAGGAGCTACACAAAGTGCCTTCTGCGTCCAGGCGCCCTTCCTCAGGTCTCAGATGGCTATCACTGCGGCCCCAGGAGGAAGGTGCAGCGCCCTAGCCACAAAAGCTCTACAAATCCCTAATTACCTCACTCACGGGTAAAGAAGAGACAGCTGGGATTCCAACTGGGGCCTGACTGGAGGCAAGGCCCACACCATGGTGAAGTGTGAAAGCGAGGCTGAGGGGGTTTCGCCACAGACCGTGGGGCTTGCAGATTCTTAGCTCTTTCTGCCTATTTCCACCCACCTCCTTTCCCTTTGCATATATTTAAAAACATAGTAATCAAAATCTTGATAGGCCGGGTTTGTTCTGGCTGGCTGGCTAACACTTTTTCTGATACCTACCATAAAAGAATTACTACAAAACAATTTTAAATTAAGGTCAATTAATCAAGCTCTTTCGATTTTAATTCCCTAAGTACCAACTTGGCAACAGTCCACGACAGACAGAATTGCTGTCGTTCTGTTTTATCTTTCAAGGTCCTTCCAGGCCCAGGTTTCTGACAGGAAAAGGTGGCCCATCTCATGGATGCTGCAGGAAGCTTTAGGGATGAGTGAAGACCACTGCTAAGTCCCTCCCAATTCAAAACTCTTATATTTATGCATACTGCAAATTGTCAACACTAGAGCTGACTTCAATGGAAAATCCAATTCTGTGTAAATAATACAAAACTAGACAACTAATAAAAATACGAGTGATGACCCTCAATTTTTGTCTTGAAAGTCATGAAATACTTTAAAAATCCATCTGGCTAAAATTGTACAGCTTCAAAATAATCGAGCCATAAAACGAAAATCTAGTTGGAGGATGTTTTGGGTCCTTTCAGAAGAAAGCTCAGTTAAATACAAGGTGACAGAAAATCCACCGGAGCTCTGAATAGCATGTGAGAAAGCAAGCTGACCCAAGCTGACCACTGGAGCCAGTAAAACTTATATTAAAGGATTTATCTTCTCACCTGGACTCACAGCACGCTAGGGACAGGCACACCTCGTTTTAATGTGCTTCGCTTTATCGCACTTCACACGTGTTGCGTTTTTACAAATGGAGGGCCAGACCCGCCACCAGCAAAATGGTTACGACTCGCTTTATTGCGATACTCATTTTATTGCAGTGGTCTGGAACTAACCCCGCAATGTCTCTGATGTATGCCCGTACCCCTCAAAGCAAATGTAGGTACTAGAAGGTCTTACTGACGGCCCGCTAAGGTAGTGTGGAATCTTTAATAATGGTCTATCTTCAATGATTGCGTATTATGTGTACAAATGAACTGGGGCGATAGGATAGAAGCAGCCCTCCACGGGGAGTGTAACGATGCGGACTGCAGGGCGAGCTCAGGGATGGGGTTTTACATTTATTGGGCTTTCCCAGGTGTCCATTGATGGCCCTGAAGACACTCAGCCATGAAGCCCAAAGGTGACCAACAAGACATTATTAACATCTACTTGAATAACTTAATTTGATACTTTCGATGAATACAGAAAACTAGCTCACTAAAATTTCTAATTTCATTTTGATGGTAATGAGTGTGAATACAACAAAAAATGTTCACAAAGCTAATAAATTATAACACTAACATTATTAACTATACTATTAATTAAATAATTGTTAATTAAAATGTCATCATGATGAGAATGACCCTACCAATAGAATACGAAAGGCAACATAACGTACTGATTAAGTACATAGGCCCTGGAACCGAGACTGCCTGGGCTCACATCTCAGCTCTATCGCTTATGAGCTACGGAACCTCGGTTAGCCTCCCTTTGGTTTATCCTCCTCTTCTCTGAAATAATAGTAAAACTCATCTCACTGGTTGTTGTTGGATTAAATGAACACACGCGCACATACCCACTCGTGCACACACATGTAAACACACACAGCTATGTACACATAGGTCACTTGCATTGAGTGCCTGGTATGCGATGACTCTCTTGAATTCCATTTCTCCCCCCTCACCCCAATCCCCACACCCAGCAGAGTGATCTTAAAATCCAGATTTGATCTTATTGCTCCCTTACTTAAAACTCTCAAGACTTCCACAGTCCCCAGGGTCAAGTACAAAACCTTTGAACATAGCATACTGGGCCTTTCACAGCCTGACTTCCACCCATCTTGCCACCTGGGCCCCCACACTGAACAATACACTGCAGCCGCACCAACTTAGCTCTTCCTCCAACAGGCCATCCTCTCATCCGGGGCCTTTATCCATTTTCTCTGCTCCCCTCACTCCTGTGTCTCTAGCTTTTCATCACTTTCAGGGGAAAACCAAAATCTTTAAATGGGTCATGCTCTGGAACCCACTAATTCAAATACCCAGATTGCCCCAAACTTAGCTATTATACATTTGTTCATGTGAGAAAAGACGCTCACTGTTGAAATAGTTTCTCGGCCAACTTTTAAAGCAATCAAGGTGATAGCGGATTTTTGACATCATGCCAGTCACTCAGGAGGAAAATCTGTGTATTCTGAGTTTAGAGGAAATGGTCTCTTGTTTGTATACCTCTCTCTCCTGTGTGCTGTAGGTGCGATTTTCAATTTATGTTCACGTTAAGCAGTTGTTTGTCTATTCATGTAACTGCAAACAGCAGAGAAAGGCAGGCTTTTTGGAAAATCCAGGCCTGGGTGTTTTTAAGGACAGGGCTCACTTGATCTCATTATTCTGCCAGTTAATTGACAGGCAAGAACATCCTAATTGCTCATTAACTCTGAAGACGTCCCCCTTGCCTGGTGTCAAGGTCTGAGAGGGCCGGCAGCTGTGCACCTGCTGCTGCTTGAAGGGGACACACATTGGGTTCACACAGCTGAAAAACAGCAGATGCTGTCATTTTGGGGTCCGCACAGGCTGACCTACAACACAGCAGAATTTGGTGGTTTACCTTCTCCTAGGCCTAGAGGATGAACCACACTGCCGATGAACTATTTTCTGGGACCGCAAGGTTTTCTCACAGCCATTGCTTATGGGAATCATTGCTTATGGGAATCATTGGTTAGACTGCAAATGGCCCAAGCGGCAACTGATGTAAAAAGCATTGTGAGAAAGGCGTTCCTTGCGCTGCTTCCCTTCCACCCACCCGTGTCCCTACATGCAGGACTGTGCTGAGCAAAAGCAGAACAGAAAGAAGCCATCAACACAGGCGCCGATCCACGGCTGCTCTCCAGAATTCCACTAGACAGCTATGCCACATACCAAGCAGCACCGTCTACAGAGATAAAACATTAAAGTGATAATCATTAGCAAATCATTAGGACTACCATGGGGTAGGAAACGTTGTCATACCTGACAAGTGTCATAGTGTGAGAGAGACGTTCAAAATGGGCCTCGCTGGGCCTGAGTTATCGAAGGGGTTATTTCTCTGCTTATTTCCACATGTCTCACCAAAAAGCATCCTCTACACAACAGAGCATGACTTGGGGTTTAAAATTTACCTGGTCACAGCACGGTGCGCCAAAGAAGGGGCAGTGCTAATCCCCACAGACGAGGCTTATTTAAAGTGACAACGAAGATGGCAGGAGTTCCCTGCAGATGTCACTCCTAGAAGACACTTGTTAAACACTCCGTCTCCCTTAGCGTTCATGGGCCAGCTACAGTTAATTTCAGCATCACCCTAGTCAAAAGCAATCCGTGTCCTGTTGGCCTCACTGAGCCTACAATTAAAAACTACTGGGGCTTTGGGTTGTTTCGGTTGATTGGTACCGAATCCTGAATGCATGATTCCAGAGTCAGTCCATGTTGTTTCCTCGTCACACAAAGCTGTATTTTTGCACTATAGAAACGCTCTTCCACAGGAACTGTGCCAGGTTCCTCCTTTCCTCGGAGCCCCAAACCTCTGCGTTCCAACCACCACACACAACCTCTCACTGAGATGAAGTGGAACAGATATGAAAGGGCTCATGTCTTATGTGCAAAAAGCTTTAAATTTTGTATACTGTAAGGTGAAATGGAGCTGCCTGGTGCCACGGTTCCCAAATGGTGTGCTAAATCAGCCTTCACCTGTGCTAAAGACACCATCCAGTGTGCTCTGGAAGCCTTAAGAAAGATAGCACTGCAGTCGCCAGGGACAGCTGCCCCTCACAAACAGGAACAGCCGGCCCTCTCACCTGAAGTGTGTTAACTTCAGCCTGGAAGGTCTGGAGCAGAGATAAGAAGGGGATGCGCTAAAGGGCAAAGGGGAGACGGGATCTGGGGAGGCTGGTTGGGATGCTCGGTTCTGCTCCATCACCCTCATCACTCTGACCGTCCATCAGCAGCCTGTGGAGGCGGCTGGAGGTGACCGCGTGAGGCAGTTTCCACTGCATTTCTCTACAAACAACCTGATGCCTTAGATGGGATGGGATTGTGGAGAACATCAGAGAAGACCAGGGCTAATACCAAACATGTGTGAGTGATGCATAGTTCTTTATAAAGGTTCCACGATTTCGCAGAAGAAACGGAGTTAAGCCAAAACAAGAAAACGAAAGTCACCATAACTGTATTCCTGAGAAATAAGGATGACTGGCATTTTGTTAAATATGATTCCAAACTTCTTCATAGTATATTTCCTAGGTCTTACAAAAATAAATGAGTTTCTGGGCCGGCCAAGTGGCACATTGGTTAAAAGCTGGCTTAGGACGCCAGAGGGCCCTGGTTCAGATCCCACATATGAGGGCCAGTGACACTGCCCTCTACAGCTAAGATGCTGAACAACAGCACAACCTGGAGCTGGGCTGCTGTGCGTCACAGGCGGAGGCTGCAGCCCCTGTGGCAGTGGGTTGCCATGGGCTACTGTGTGTAGCCAGCAGCCAGCGTGAGCGGCCAGCAGCCGCAGTGAGCGGCCGTCCA
>NW_017731864.1:1102032-1113990 GCF_001890085.2 Hipposideros armiger | reverse complement strand
AATCAACTGAGCCACTCAGCCGGCCCTTGGTTTCTCATTCTTAATAAGACAACCACAAAGCGTTTCAAGGAAAATAAAATGGAAATTAATATAAACAATTTGTAAAGCTACTTCCTCCGCTGTCACCAATGACTGTAGAGTGCACTTCAAGGAGTCTCCTTAGATCAGTTTCCCTGGACCTGGTTCCACATGCTCTTAAAACTGTTCATTGGAAACACAGCTCTGTGGTCAAGCACATTTGGAAAGCATTAATTTGATAAACTGGTCTCTTATTGCAGAGCTAATTAGAATTGTCAGTACACAGTGTCATTCTGGATCTTCGTGGGGGGACAGTTTGCAGCATTTCCCACATGTATCTGAATGTGGAACTCGAGGGAGGAGTGAGAGAGAGAAAGAGGGCGGGAGACAGAGCTGCTCTGGGTGACCTCTGAAAGCAGGCTGCACACATTATAGTATTTGGCTTCTCAATACCTGACTGTGTCTCTCCCAAGAATATGAGACATTCTGCTATGTCTCTGTGATACCATTGTCACATCAACGGAAGTTCGATGTTTTCCCTAATAACACCTAATATCTGGTCCAAATACAAAACTTCCCGATGTCCTCAAAAAAATGTCATTTATACCCAGTTTTTCAAGGTTGTCATGTTACATTTGGTTATTTCCTTTTTACAAAAAGCACATTCTGCTTTTTTGAACTTGTATTTATTTTTTTCAGAGACAAGTCTCACTGAATTGTAGAAGTCCCACATTTTGTCAGTTTGTTTCTCCACGGTGTTATTCAGCTTGTTGCTCTATCCCATGTATTTCCTTATATTGACACTTAACATTTGGAGACAGAGTCAGGGTAGACAGTCTTAGCGAGAATATGTCACAGATGATGCTTATATCAGGAGACACAACGTCAGGTCCTCTCACTAATAATACTGCTGTTTTGATCAGTGGGTTCAGGGGGTGACGGCCAAATCTCTCTGTTTAAAGGTCTGTTTTCCCTTTGCTATCAGCCTGGCCTCTAAGAGGTGGTTTTACATCACGGTGGGAATATCCTGTTTCTCGACAACCTTCTGAGATTCTCTGCAAGACTATCGGTAATCTCATTGGGTTTCTTGTTAATTTGTATTTACCGCTTTTAAAATTTCTTTATAGTAAGATGTACTTTGTGGTGTCTGGTTACATGAGTTTCGATAAATGCAAAGAGTTGTGTATCGACTACAACAACCCAGATATGGGACAGTCCATCATGTCAAAAAATTCCTCTGTGGTCCTAAATAAGGTTTTAGATGAAGTCCATGCCGAGGAGCTCTGCCCTGTCCTACCTGCCCCACAGTACTTCATGTCTCACCTGGTAGTGATTAAACTCCTGTGTGAATAGGAATGACCATAAGGGTTTGTTGAAATACAGGCTCTGGGGCCCTGCTGCCCAGGTTCAGGCTCCCAAGGCTATGGATGCTTCTGGCAATCGTGATATGGGCAGTCCTCTGAGTACATGTGATGTAGCGAACCAGGATGGCTGCAATTCTCCACCTCCCCTTCTACCAGCGTTCTTTGCAACGTGATTCTGCAGCCCCTCCCATAAAGAGGCAGGATCTATTTCCACGCCCCATGACTCGATGAGTCTTGACTTCTTTCGGCAACAAGATACAGCGGAGTTGACCCTTGCTCATTTCCACATGCTCTTGGAGCCTGGCGCTGAGGCCTGGTGAACGAGAATGAGTAGCCTGCTGGACGAGGAGTGACGTGGTGTTGAATCCCCACCATCTCCTCAGACAGCAGGTAGTCAGGCAAGTACATGAAGCCGTCCTAGGGCAGCCAGCCCCAGCTGACCACTGCAGGCCGCTGAGCATACCAGCCGAGGCCATGCCAGCCGACCCAGCTGACCCCCATACTCAGGGCAAGGAGAAATGTTTGTTGCTTTAAGCCATGGGCGTTGCAACAGTGATTTGCTATTCAATATTAGACGGCTGATACACCCCAGTTCTGCTACTCTTCACCTTAGAAATACTGGTTTATTTCCTCCTGGTCCACTTCCCCTTGCCACCATCAGACTGGAGGCTTCCGTTTCTTGTTCATGCTGCAATGCTCATCCCCCTCTTGAGGCCATTCCCCACCTCCAGGCACACTGCTGCTGCAAAGACCGTATTCCCTAAGTCAGAAACCAAGGTGTCGGGCCGGCCGAGTGGCGCGATGGTTAAGAGCTGGCTTGGGATGCCAGAGGGCCCCGGTTCGGATCCCACATATGAGGGCCAGTGACACTGCCNCATCCCTCCTCCTCAGTCCATTATCACAGGATGGTGGAAAAGGAAGTGACTCTTTTATTATTAAATAAATAATAATAAAGCAAAGGTCTGGTCAGATTCAGTGACTTGCACGTCAGGTAAGGCCACTGGCTATGCCAGGACTGAAACTCGGGCCAGTGAGGTTCCCGTCCCCTTCTCACTGCACCACACATCACGAAGGGTTAAAATAAAAGAACATGCACATCATGATTTCCATTTTTCTCAAAAATTCCTATACGATAATAAAAAAACAAGACAAACGCTGATTTTATACACCTTGGTGTAGCTTCAGTAAAAAGCAAATGTACAACTTAGTTAAAACAAATTCTCTCTTTTTACTTACAATGTATCTTAATTGGTCTCTATGAACACATGATACTTATAAAGAAGATTCAAACATATTCTTGTCCAAATGATCTGTTAACAAAAGAACTAGATATTAATTCAAAACCTAAATCCTTTTTCCCCAGTATGGCTTCCCTGGTAATTGAATATCTGAAGACCGAGAGACAAAGCAGCAACCAGTTTCAGTCTGAAGCCAAGATCTTTGTAGTTTGTCCCACCAGTTTCCCATACGGCGGGCGAAGCAGCCACCCTGCCCGGACAGAGTGGGGCGGGGGACGGCAGCTCAGCTTGATGTGCACAAGCAGCGAGCCAGTGTGACTGGGGTGGCACCTTTCGGGAGGGTCTAAGGCAAGCACAAGTTACTCCACACGTCAGTAAGGATCTCCAGGGTTAGCCAGCACACGTGCTCCAGGCGGGTGGACAGGAGTTGAAAAGGACACAGCTTTGTACCCAGCCGCCAGCTGAACTTGGTGGCAGGCTATTTAAAAAAAAAAGGCACAAATTATCCATGGAAGGATGGGGGGAGGGGGCAGAGGAAAATGCATGAGCTAATGTTCCTAGCTGGCATCTGCCTTTTGACTCAAAGAAAGAGGTGGCCCTTTTCCAAATTTTTCTATTATTGTGGTATCAGCTGCCTCTTGGACGCGTGTATAAAAAAAGCTGAGACTGCCAACAGAGCGAGACAAGATTTCTGTTAATAATAGCAGCAATGTGCAAGCCCCTTGAAGTAATAGGGATTTGATAGTTCGCCCACAAAGGCTACTTTGGTATTATTATTGCCAGAGAGAGCTTTAGGACTTGTGATTATGGCCAGGTACTGTTAAGAAATAATACCAAATTCTGAGGTTAAAAAGTCGCTACCTTGATTCTTTAATTTACTCTTCTAATATATTTAACTAAAGAAGCAGTTTGAAGCTAATTGGCTCTGGATTTTCTTGCGAAACTGGCATTGTACCAAATGAATTTCTATTAGCTGGCCCTTTTAAAGCTCTGTTTAATTGGCTGACTATGACACTAACTTCTTACTCTGAAAACTGGGATTCAAAGAGAAAGAATTACCATATTTCCCCGTGTATAAGATGCACCCTTTTTTGAAAAATTTGGGTTCTAAAAACTGGGTGAGTCTTATACAGTGGTTGTAGACTTTCTTTTACTTGCATTTCCTGCTTTTTTTGCGCTTGTTTTTGCGCTCAGACAACCACTGTATAAGACGCACCCAGTTTTTAGACCCCAAATTTTTCCAAAAAGGGTGCGTCTTATACATGCGGGGATACAGTAAGCATATACCCAGGCTTTTTTCAAAGGACTATAGATTCTACCTACTTCATGAGGGAAAGATCATCATTAAAAAAAAAAATAAAAGTAAATAAATGCACTAGAAATGATAGATTCAAGCCCCAATGAAGAATAAAGAATGCGTCCAGCTTCCACTGGGGATGTAGAAAGCTGGAAAAGCATCACTCCCATTCTCATAATAAACATAGACAATCTGCAAGCTAATAACTTACCTGAACCCATCAGAGGGACGAGGCAGTAGGCAACCATCTACACAGAAGTCTAAAATGATACAGGGGCACTGGCTTACCTAGGACAGACTGCAGGACGCTAATAGGAAGAATTCAGCCAAAAATTGCTCAAGTGCGAGCTAGCAAGAGAACACATAATATATCCACAGACTACGGAACACAGAATATACCGGAAGCTACAACGTAACGGAACTCGCATCTACTTTCAGCTCTTCTCAGGACCTCACGTGGTCCTCACAAAAGAGGCAGGTGAGAAGAGCCCAGGGAAGGCTTCCTCTGTCATTCCTGGCACAGTCCCGGGGGGAGAACAGCAGCCCCCGTAGGGAGGGTTTGTAGGAAAGGCTGCCTAGGCCCTTCTCTCCTATTGTCTTTACGGAACAAGAGCCTTAAATGCCTGGGACAGGCAACAAAACGAAACAAACAACAAAAAACCGGCTCTAAACCTGGGGGAGGGGTAAAAGCACTGAGAAGGCCACGCCTCCAAATCCAGGGACACAGTCACTGCCGAAGACGAAGGTTCAATGTGGAACCACTATGTCGCACACCTGAAACTAACGTAATGTTGCCTGGCAACTATAATTAAAAAACAACCTTGGCTTCCACTATAGAGCAAGAGGGTCTAAATACTGGATGGGGAAAACACAAAATCAGAGCGTATCTCCTACTTGCCTCCCACCACCAGACGAAAAAGCACCGGGTAACAAGAAACAACAGTGGACCCCTGGGAAACGGGCAAGAGGGAGCGCGGAGAGCCTCCCCAAGTTCAGGTGCGAACAAAAGACCTAAACTGAAGTTCAAGCAGACAGAGAGAAAAACTATGGCAAATCAGCCCCCACCCCAAAACTGGGTAACGTTAGAGGAAGGAGAAGCCTGTGGGGTACGGAGGGTACCCATGGCAGCAACACGGACTCAACAAACATTACAGCAACTCGGTGCAATTCAAACTACTCACAGTATCCAATGGAACAAGCAGGCAGGCAATGAGTAGTAGGATGCAAAAGACCGGAGAAACAGTCTCGAATGAGTTTATTTAATTATCATTGGTAGAACCACACCTGACCAGAGTAGAATTCGAATTCTTTCCAGGTGCACCATCATCAAGGTGGACCATAAAATGTCTCAACCAGGTGACAGTGAGGTTTAAGCTGGGAATACAAACCTGCTTCGACTTTGAAAATCAAAATAGTTTAGTTATGTCAATAAAGGAAAAGTATATACTAATCTCAAGAAATACAGAATTTTTTTTACAGGTACTATTTATAATAGCGTACTACACACTCTAAAAAAAAAGAGAAAAATACGTAGGTAGAAATCTAAGTAAACATATGGAGGATCTATATGTTCAAAAATTTAGTGGTGTGAAAACATGATTACAACACAATATTGAGCGAAAAAAGTGAAGCACAAAATAATATGTGCAACATGGTCAGAATTTCATGAAATAAATTCCAACCAAATATTGTTCCATAGGAAAAAAAAANGCAGCCCCTGTGGCAGTGGGTTGCCATGGGCTACTGTGTGTAGCCAGCAGCCAGCGTGAGCGGCCAGCAGCCGCAGTGAGCGGCCGTCCAGAAGCCCGCGACTGATCTGCCTCGCCCTGGAAGAGCGCAATGATGACGCCAACTTGGGCCAGTGAAGCAACGTCCTTCACAACTAGACTGAAGAACAAAAGGACAGCAACTTGTCTGTTCCCCTTCCCCCAATTCCCCAGTGCTGTTCCCATCCCCCAATTAAAAAAAAATCTAAAAAAAAATAAAAAATGAGTTTCTACTAAGAATACTGTTGCACCCTGCTTCTCACCTGACATACTCTGAACTTCCTTCTCTGTCTTTTTAATGGCTGAGTATTGTTCTATATCATGGCTTATTCAACTGGTCTCCTATAGTGGCACAATTAGACCATTTGTAATTTTTCCAAAGCAGATGCTTACAACGTAATTTTCATCAGCTGAATATTTATAGTGATCTTACTAAGTTCGCACAATGCTGGTCCCATATTACAACAAAAGTAGATTTAAGTAACACAGCCATGACACAGGGAGATGTCTGGCCCCTAACTGAGATTCATGAAGATATGTAAATGTAAATACATATTATGCATGACTTTCACATCTGGCTCTCCGTAGATATGTACATCAGAATTATAAATAGTTCTGAATCCTTGGAGAACTGCCATGTGATGAAACTAGACCACTTTGAAAGCTATTTGTGGTTCTATAATAAATGGAAACCAACATGACTCTTGATTTTTCTCACCAGCAACACAACACAACAAAATGGATAAAAGAGCACGTGTGGCTACAACAGAGATTGCTACAAGAGGCAGAGCAGACGGCCATAAAAATTCTCACGTAATTCCCGTTAACACGTTGCTGGGATGACGTGTAATAGCTCAGCGTAAAATTCAGATGTCTTCAGGCACACTTGATGGGAGCAAATTTATTCTTTTTTGTTATGAAACATTTCCTTTCTAAAAGGAAACCCAGTGAATAAAAATTGAGTCCTATTTAAGTTAATAATGTAAATATCCTTAATTGAAATGTCACTAATGTGTCCATATTAAAATAATGTTTTCAAACGGATACGCTACAAATTTTGGTAGAAACAAACGACAGCCCAGTAAATTACTTTTGATTGTCCATAGTAAACATTTTTTGGGGTGTGTATTCTACGAGGAACCTGTGACGCAGGCTTCTTGTATAAGAAAGGCATTTTCTCCCTACACAAACGATTTATTTCACAATTTTTAATTCCTGTGAGGAATTTTTGCTTAAAAAACAAAAAGAACTTAGGTAATCATACATGTACAGGTAAAGACAACAGTTAAGAGAAATATTATTGTCTACTGTTCTATAGTGACTATACGCACTTCAGTTTCCAGTTTTCCGAATTCAGGGAGATGCCAGAAGAACAGAGAAGTGCGGCCGTCTTTTGTGGTGTTAAGCACTTAGACTGTGACTCTGAGCAAGTCATTTAATTTCTCTGTGCCTCTGTTTCACAATCTAAAATAATAAAGATAATGACAGGTGCTTACGTCGTAGGGTTCTGTGTGGGTACCGGAACCTCCCTAGCACAGTCACATCAAGAAAGAGGTATTTGATGCTCATTGACCCAGAATGAATTTTACCAAAACACTGACAGTGGTTTCTTCTAGTGCCTGTATTACGGGTAGCTGCAAGGGGACAGCTCAAATGTTACGTGATTTTTCTCTGGGTGGTGGGGTTATGAATTGTTTTTTGCCTTCTTTTTGCTGATATGTATTTTCCACAGTGGATATGCATCATATGTGAAGGGGTTCAGAACAGGTCTCCCCAAGACGTGCCACTCTGGCATATGGATTGTTTTCAGCTGAAGGCCACTGCGACTCTGCAGGCTCACGAGAAACTTGCACCTCTCCTTTAAAGAATTTAAATTGGGGCCTTGCCCATAATAAGAGTCATCACCAGAAGTAACTTTCTGTGACCTATCTATAGGGCAGAGCAAACTTCTAATTAGTAAGTATCTGCTCTTCTTACTATCCTGTGCATGACGTTCCTCCCCTCTGAAGCCCCAAGTGCCTTACCGCATCCTTAGCTCAGAAGTCCAAACGTGGCTCACTTTACCTTGTTTCTGCACCTCTTGTGTATGTGGGGTCTCAGACTCTTTCATATATGTGGGGATCCCATACATACGTATGTAATTAAATGTGGTTCTTTTCTGTTGTTACTTTCTCATGTCGACTTACTTATCAGACGAGCAGAAGGACCTACAAGGGTAGAGAAAGATTCCACCCTCCTCCCATACCTTTATAACCAGAACAACAGGTGCCTTTCAAATTCTATAATGAAAGGTCCTAATAGGTGAGCTCAGGCACCATCATCACCTGTCTCAGACCCTCAACACAGGCCCCCCAGGGCCAGCTGGACTTCACACAGGACTTCCAGAAACGGAGTGGAGCGTTGCCCATTCCCACGGCAAAACAAAAGCAGAACCACAGAGCAATCGCAGCACACACTCCAGCAGGTGTCAGCACACACGTCGGAGCTCTCTCACACGTCATCACCTGTCTCCCTGAACTGCGAAGGCCAGGTGGACTCTGCCCCTGGGGGCGGGGAGCTGAGAGGCCGCCTGCAGTCAAGCGCGGAAGGCAGATGCAGATGCTCCCTCGGGGTTCAGCTCTGCTCTAGGAAATGTGGGTCCAATTTAGCCCCTTCCTAGGGAGGTCCTGACTCCAGGCTCCTCACACCTGGGGAGCCTAAACGGTCTCGCACCGGCATCCCCAGGGCAGGACACTGTCAACAGTAACGGAGCCCTCATTGGCTGGCACATATATAGATTGTGATGGGACAGTAAGTCTCCCACCTTCTCCAGGTCTGTTTCCTCATCGTGTAAAATCAGGTGTCAGCTATGATGCCCTCAGCCAGTGCCAGCACGTGATAGTTTTGTTTGAAAATGGCGCTGCCGTCTCTTGTTCTCTGTCATCAACTTTAAAAATAATTTAGATAACGTAAGCACAGGATTACAGGAATACATCCCTCCTCATGACTTAAATTGTAGTGATGTGTTTTATGCTCTCAACACAAGTGTGGATCCTTATGGACCCCAAAAGAGACAGCAACTCATAGTAGAAGACGAAATGTTAGCACACAGCTAAGAAAAATGTTATCTATACTTTTGACGTGTTCTTAAAAATGCGTAGAAAAGAATTAAAGACTCAAGCAGAAAATAAAATTTCATTCGCTGGAAATATCAACTACTGAGTCTAGTAAACAGTCTGGGCCTTTTCTTCAAAAAGAAAACGACACTGTTTTGGTTTGTTTCATATTTTAGTTTAGATATATAGGAATCGAAACTTCTCCACACCCTCAATTGTTTACTCAATACTAATGTAATATCCATTGCAAGTTTGAAGCACTATTTGATATCTCTTTTCAAAATTAATACATTTCATAGAAAAAAACAATAATTTCTTCATCAGGATTATATTATAGTGTGATCCAATTAAATCTGATGTGATGAAACACTGACTATATACATCAATAACATCTGAGATTAACAAGTGTGTTGATAACTTGAGCATCCAAATCATCACATTAGTAAACTGGACATTCTATAAAATTCTTACATAACTTAGGAAATTGTGGTTGCTGAAATAGAGAATTTCATAGATGGTTTAAGTCTTTCATTTCAAAAGTTAGTATATCTCTTTCCTAGATACAATACATTGGTTAACTGAAGTGAAGTAAGGCACTGAAATCTATTGTTCAGCCAAAATAATATTTTTGGTTTGATAGTAAAGAACAGGACTTATTCATTTCTGTAGGTGGCAATGCTTAACAGTACCTGGTACTGTGTATGGGCGCTCAAGTAGGGATTTGCCAAGTAACAGAATGAATAATGACCCAGGGCAACATGACGAGTGTGCAAGGGAATAGTTTCGAAATGCTTTAGATCTGGTAGCCGCAAAATCGGTTTCTGTGTGGAGGGGAGGGGGATGGAGGGAACATACAGGGTGGGCAGAATTAGAGTTCTGTTCATACTTTTACTGCTAAATTACTCACCAGTATCTGAATAATGCCTTTCAATAAATGGTGATTGGCGGGGGTAGGCGGCAGAGGGAAAATTATAAATTATTTCACACGTAACTATTAATGTTAATTTTCCAAATATATTTAAATTTCATGTGTCATTTTTATTTTATTACTTTAGCAATGGCTGGGCTACGGATAATATTTTTAAATATGGAACCTAAACAGAAGCCAGCCCCTTCCCAACAGAAAGCTCAACAGAACTCTGGCCCACACCTAATAGCACTTCCCTTCCTGGCTGGGAGATCCACATGGTCTGAAAAAGTATGTACTGATATTTCTTTATGTGCACAATTCCACAACTAGGTTCAGCCTTGGATACCAAACTTTATTCACGGAGACAAGACTCTCCAAGAAAGAGAGCAGCAGGTAAGACCCAGAAATCAAAAGGAACTGAAATTGCTTTTACACAATCGGCAGATGGTACTTTTTTATTCCATAGGAAGCTGTCCTGGGGGGAAAACACACACACACACACACACACACACACACTTGAAGTGGTCACATGCAGTCAGCTCCACCTCTCAGCCCCTGCCTGCTCGGTGCCTGAGAAGTCACGGCCAGCAGTGAACATCTGCCTATGTGAAAAACTGGCAGCTGCGTTATGCCTGCACCGGGCCAATGAAGTGATATAATCATGCAACTGGATAAGATACCACCATCTGATCCATGCATTTATCAATTTAGAGCTGCCACAGAGAGTCGTGTGAATTGAACTTCCAGAAATGGGCTTTTATCCTTGGGCCCTGAGGCCTAGACGTCAACCACTCAGTATTCCTGACATTTCCCAATACCCCCATCCTGTTCTAGCTACATCCCTCCTCCTCAGTCCATTATCACAGGATGGTGGAAAAGGAAGTGACTCTTTTATTATTAAATAAATAATAATAAAGCAAAGGTCTGGTCAGATTCAGTGACTTGCACGTCAGGTAAGGCCACTGGCTATGCCAGGACTGAAACTCGGGCCAGTGAGGTTCCCGTCCCCTTCTCACTGCACCACACATCACGAAGGGTTAAAATAAAAGAACATGCACATCATGATTTCCATTTTTCTCAAAAATTCCTATACGATAATAAAAAAACAAGACAAACGCTGATTTTATACACCTTGGTGTAGCTTCAGTAAAAAGCAAATGTACAACTTAGTTAAAACAAATTCTCTCTTTTTACTTACAATGTATCTTAATTGGTCTCTATGAACACATGATACTTATAAAGAAGATTCAAACATATTCTTGTCCAAATGATCTGTTAACAAAAGAACTAGATATTAATTCAAAACCTAAATCCTTTTTCCCCAGTATGGCTTCCCTGGTAATTGAATATCTGAAGACCGAGAGACAAAGCAGCAACCAGTTTCAGTCTGAAGCCAAGATCTTTGTAGTTTGTCCCACCAGTTTCCCATACGGCGGGCGAAGCAGCCACCCTGCCCGGACAGAGTGGGGCGGGGGACGGCAGCTCAGCTTGATGTGCACAAGCAGCGAGCCAGTGTGACTGGGGTGGCACCTTTCGGGAGGGTCTAAGGCAAGCACAAGTTACTCCACACGTCAGTAAGGATCTCCAGGGTTAGCCAGCACACGTGCTCCAGGCGGGTGGACAGGAGTTGAAAAGGACACAGCTTTGTACCCAGCCGCCAGCTGAACTTGGTGGCAGGCTATTTAAAAAAAAAAGGCACAAATTATCCATGGAAGGATGGGGGGAGGGGGCAGAGGAAAATGCATGAGCTAATGTTCCTAGCTGGCATCTGCCTTTTGACTCAAAGAAAGAGGTGGCCCTTTTCCAAATTTTTCTATTATTGTGGTATCAGCTGCCTCTTGGACGCGTGTATAAAAAAAGCTGAGACTGCCAACAGAGCGAGACAAGATTTCTGTTAATAATAGCAGCAATGTGCAAGCCCCTTGAAGTAATAGGGATTTGATAGTTCGCCCACAAAGGCTACTTTGGTATTATTATTGCCAGAGAGAGCTTTAGGACTTGTGATTATGGCCAGGTACTGTTAAGAAATAATACCAAATTCTGAGGTTAAAAAGTCGCTACCTTGATTCTTTAATTTACTCTTCTAATATATTTAACTAAAGAAGCAGTTTGAAGCTAATTGGCTCTGGATTTTCTTGCGAAACTGGCATTGTACCAAATGAATTTCTATTAGCTGGCCCTTTTAAAGCTCTGTTTAATTGGCTGACTATGACACTAACTTCTTACTCTGAAAACTGGGATTCAAAGAGAAAGAATTACCATATTTCCCC
>NW_017731864.1:1044245-1097552 GCF_001890085.2 Hipposideros armiger | reverse complement strand
CTGAAGAACAAAAGGATAGCAATTTGTCTGTTCCCTTTCCCCCAATAAAAATCTTTACAAGAACAACAAAAAAGAAACCAAGGTGTCATGATTTCTGTATTCCTACCACCTAGCATAGTGCCTGGGACTCCCACAGGTGCTCCATCCTTGTTCGCAGAATGACGGTTGCCGGATTCATAAAACAGCTCTGTTCACATCACCCCCCATGCAGAACTCTGCTGACATGTAACCCAGACGCCGGCCCACTCTCCACTTGGCCTGTGGAATTCTAGGACCTCTGCGACCAGGCCCCAGCCTCGCTTCCCACTCTTCTTACCCCTGTCCTCTTAAAACTCCGTTCAAAAGTGAGGGCTGGCTGACCACGCCCCTTACTCCTGTGTCTGTGCGGATACTGACTCTAGCCTAAAAGGCCCTTCCACATCTCTGCAGACTCGACACATTCTTAAAGGTCCAACTCACACGCTACCTCCTCTGTGAAACTGACAGCTCTCGTTAGGAAACACTCACCCCTCTCACTGCCTGCGGCCCTTTGCCTGAGCCTCTCTACGTTATGGCACTGAGCAGGCATCCTCCTACCAGACGGGGTGACCTTCGGTGGGCAGTGTCTATCTCTCACCTCTCTGTATCCCTACTGTACCTCACAATATGACCTTAATAAATGCTTATTGAACAAATAGATGATATTTAGTCACTGCTACAACAATATGAATAGTAACTCGTAAGCCAAACCCAAAACAAAGATGACAAAATGCAGTGGTTTTCCTGCATCAGTTTGTAAAAGAATCTCCGGGAAAACCAGTTAAAAACACAAATTGCTATGTTCTCCCTGCAGAGAGACTGGCTCAGGAGGTTGGATGGGAAGGAACCCTGAGTTCGAATTCTTATCAAGCTGACCAGGTGATTTTCAGGAAGGTCTATGGGCAACGCTGATATAGGGTGACCTGCAGCCTGCCTTTCAGATAGGAAGCCCAAAGTGAAGCCCTTTTGTCACGCACCTAACGATTTGTGTTTGAAGTCTCTGGACTTGAATGCCAAAGCCCTGAGTGCAGCAAGCAGGCCTATGAAAAGAGCCTCTTTAACAATACATTCACGGTCTGGCACCTTACGAGCTTAGGTGGCTAGAAATACGGCATCACACCCCATTCTCGGTAGTCACGATCTGCACACATTTCTTCATCTACATATCCTTGTTGAATAAACTATTTAAACTTGGATTTGCTACAAACAGTCCTTTTGCAGCCCATCTCACCGTGTGAAGCATGCTCAAGAATCAGTGCTGGAGCTCCTACCTCGGTCCCAGAGGCTGGCTCTCAGTGCTTGTTCCAGCTGCTCCTCTTCGCTCAGTCCTGCTGTGTACGCGTCGTAGTTCCTGGGGGCCTCCTCGGGGTGACCTGGCCTGCCATATGGGTAATAATCCTGAGACCCAGAGTAGCCTACGGACACAAAGCAAAGGTTACAGACAAGGCCATGGACTGTTCTTTTCTTACTTCCTATGCTGTCAGCAAAGACAATACAATGATTCGTGTCATTATTTTTAGTATATTAATAATCCTCACAATAAGAAAAGATGACAAATGGGGAATTCCTCCAGGAGGGTGGGCAATGATTGTCTTGTCACTGCTGTCCCCACAGAGCTGAACATGGGGCCGGACATGTGGGAGGCTTTATGTGACAGAGAGGAAGGTATTAATTTAGAAGATAGTCAGTGGTACCGGAGAGGAGATTGGAACGGGCTAGTCATATGAAAACAGATTCTTTCAGCTTCGAGCTGTTTAACCTTGGAGTATTTTCAGCGAAGTCCTGACTGGAGTCAGGGGCACGGTTGAAATGATAGTTGATAAAGCCTTACTGTCCAGTGGCTCCATATAACAAGAGACAGATATTTTTAACACATACACTACGGATTTCTGAGCTGGGTATGATACTTTGGGCAGTAAATAACTATGTTGAGATACACAAGCCAATGTCTCTGTAATTATAAGTCTATATCAGAGAGTATCGCTTCTATTAATAGTACTTTTAAGAAATTGGTTACTCAATAGAAGGAGAGAAGAGACAACCTGGTCATTATATAATGCTTCAGTACCTAACTTACATTACACATTAATAAAGGTCAATTGTAGAGCAATGCTCGCTTTAGCACGGTATTTCCAGTCACCTTTTCAAGTAACGTTGAGTTTACTCCTTACACTGTCTTTTTTTAAATTTTTATTTCTTTTAAAGATTTTTATTTGGGAATTGGGGGGATGGGAACAGTACTGGGAATTGGGGAAAGGGGAACAGACAAGTTGCTGTCCTTTTGTTCTTCAGTCTAGCTGTGGAGGACGTTGCTTCACTGGCCCAAGTTGGCACCATCATTGCACTCTTCCCGGGCGAGGCAGATCAGTCGCCGGCTTCTGGACGGCCGCTCACGCTGGCTGCTGGCTACACACGGTAGCCCATGGCAACCCACTGCAGCAGGGATTGCGGCCTACGCCGTCGCTGGCGACTCATAGCAGTCCAGCTCCAAGTTGAGCTGTTGTTCACCATCTTAGCTGTAGAGGGCAGTGTCACTGGCCCTCACATGTGGGATCCGAACCGGGGCCCTCTGGCATCCCAAGCCAGCTCTTAACCAATGCACCAATCAGCCGGCCCCTTACACTATCTTTAATCACCCACTTTTATGGAATTGTTTGGCAGAATTTTTTTCCCGTAGAAGATTACCAGTCTCATTCTGGTGTAATGGGAGAGAAGTAATAGTCTGTTTAATTTTTTCCCTTCTTTCCTACCCTTAGAAGATGATGTTTCAAATGTTTAGCTAACGTGTTTTTTGTTGTTGATGAAAATTCCTGCCCCTACTGTGAATCTTGTTGTGTCATGTCACCATATCAACTGACATCACAGTATATGTCTGAGTTTAAGCTTCTTATTGCTTTAATGAGAATATAGGAAAAAAACACAATCAAGCCAAAAAGAGAAACACCATAGGGTAGAATCTGGTAAACTGAGATTTTGTATTCAGGATTTTTGATAATTGGTCCTGAGGCTGTTTTAAAACTTACTTTTGTGTTGGTTATGAATAAAATGCTTTCCTAATATACAAGATTAAGAGGAAAACAGTTTATTTCTGACAAGAATTTTCAGGCACTCTAAAAATCTTTATTTCCATATAAATAATGAAATCATAATAAAACACACTAATCTACTGTCAGCTGATTATCTAATGTAATTATATGTGTTTATATAAATATTTGTAATGTATTTGTGTCTACTGGTTATGTTTTTATAGCTGTTTTATTGAGATGCAATTGACATCCTGTGCAACTCAACGATTTAAAGTGTATAACTCAGTAGCTTTTAGCATATTTCACAGAGTTGTGCCATCATGATCACAATAATTTTAGGACATTTTCATCACCCCCAAAAAGAAACCTGCAGCCTTTAGGTATCATCACTCCCATCCTTCCCAGCCCTAAGTATCCACTAATCTACTTTCTGTTTCTATAGCTATGCCAATTCTGGACAATTATACAAATTGACTCATATAATATATGATATTTTGTGTCTGGTTTATTTCATTTAGCACAATGTTTTCAAAGTTCACCCGTGTTGTAGCATGAATCAATCAGTACTTCATTCCTTTTCGTGGCCAAATAATATTCCACTGTATGAATATACCACATTTGGCTCATTCACTCATCAGCTGATAGACATCTAGGATCTTTCCACCTTTTGACTATTGTAAATAATGCTGCTATAAACATTTGTGTACAAGTTTTTGTGTGGACATTATGTTTTCCTTTCTCTTGGTGCATGCCTAGGAGTGGAATTGCTGGGTCATATGGTAACTGTTTAACCACTTGAAACTGCCAGTATATTTTCCAAAGTGGTTGCACCATTTTACATTCACACAGTAATGTGTATGGGTTCAGATTTCTCCATATGCTCACCAACACTTGTTATTGTCTTTTTAATTATAGCCATCTCAGTGGGTGTTAAGTGGTGCCTCGCTGTGGTTTTGATAACTAATTATGTTGAGCATCTTTTCCTGTGCTAACTGGTCATTTGTATATCTTTGTAGAAATGTCTATTTCGAGCCTTTGTCTACTCTTACTGATTAATACAATATTCTTGTATCTTGGTGTTATTTTGGTGAATGTCCTTAAAAGTCACAAAAATAAATGATTTAAATAAACATTAAATAAAATTATAAAGGATTTGGGGGGCTAATTCTAACAAGCTTTGCTCTAACGTAGTAAAAATTGGTGGGAATTTACTAAATACCTCCAATAACCCAACTTCCACGTTTTCCCTCACGTTTCCCATGTCAAAATATTAACATTATGATACTGAAAACTGGAGAAGGTTATAAGCAAATTTCCCAAATCCTCACAATGGCTTAGGACTGAAGTGGGATCTGGATGCAACTTTAAAGATGGATTCCCTTTCTCCAGCTGGTCTCTACTCAACAGAACTATCAGGAAACTCAGCTCCCACTGCTGTGTTCGGGAACACCCACCAGCACATTTCATATCCTGAGCGTGAAGGACGTGGTGGCACTGCTACAAATCTTGCTTTCTATACTTCTCACCCCCACCCCCCAAAAAAAGACAACTTTCATATATGGGCAAGTGGTCAAAACACAATCAATACGTCTACTTCACAAAGAACAAAAGCGAGGGGCAACCATTCCAAGACGTAATAGAATATTTATGGATAAGTGACTGAGTACCATGGGACACTTCAGCAATCCTTGAACACAGACTGCCCAATTCCCTCAGAGTGCCAATTATTTTATTGTAACAACAACAAAAAAAGAATATTGGGTACTTTCCCATATGGTTCATTACCACTTTCAAACCCCTGTGCAAAGTCGTTCTGTTACAGAAGGTCTAAGCAGCCCTTGTATCTACCATCTTCGAATATGTTCAGCTAATCTGAAATCCAAATAACCCAAAAGCTCCGAATACTTGTCTAGACAGATACCAGAAATACCACATACATCTATAGAGTTGTAACTTCCAGGTAAATTTGCTACGAGTTAAGGCAACGTTTTTTTTGTATAGAATAACATTTTTCTTCATGTTATTTCTGAAAACACAACAACAACCCAGCAGTGCCTTAATGAAATAAAGTTTACAACTCTAAACATCTGAATATTATAAAATCTAATTTGGTACTTGTCAGACAAAACATGGGGTGAGAGAAAGACAAAGTTTTAGTGCCTTAAGTCAAAAAGACTTTTGTGGTTAAAGGTTCTATATCATTAGTCATAAATCATCAACAAGACCAAAAATCCCATCCAGATCTACTATAATGAGAACAGGTCTCCTAGGACCAAACATTTTCTACAGCTGTTCCGCTGGCCCAATCAGATATTTTTAAATCTTCAGAATAAACATGGCTGGGAAAAGCTAACAATCAAACAGTTAAGATAAGTAAGTCTAAATTATGTCCTGCGATGAATGCTAGTTTAATATTCTTTTGTAGCTATATATTTTGGCTCTGTAGTAAAAGAAATTCTGGTTATCATTATTCTATTAACTACTCCATCTGTTCCTTATACACATACCAGGACTTCATGGCAAAAGAGATCAAGAAACACTACCAAGATTAGAAAAATTGGGAACAGCTTTTTAAACATTCATGAGGTTCTTTGACCTATAAAGACTTTTCCGGCTAAGGACAGCCATATTAAGAATAAATCATTATTTGTAAGAGATACATATGCTCTCATAAAAGTTCCCTAGATGACCATTAGCGTGGCCACCTGGTCTTCTGTAGCTCTGCCTTTGAAGAAATCCAATCACTTCAGAGGAAGGAATATAAATATGGTAATCTTACAGGGGATAAGAAAGAAAGGTAAAAGGGGCTTTTATTTTGCCTTTAATTCCAGGCTCTGTGTGTCTGCTGTGCTTATGCCTCTTGCATATGAAGGAAGAAAGGAGCAGGTTTCCCCCTCCCACCTTTTTTAAAAAAAATAAATGCAAAGAAAAAAAAAAGAGGGTGGGGGAAGGAAATACAATAAGGGGACTGGTCCAGTTTTGTAAGGTTAAATGAGCAGAATGCCCATCGCATACCCTTGTCCAATAGAAAAAGCAGGAGCTGGGAATCAGTGACTTGCATTTTTAATCCTAGTTCCATCACTTAACAATCTGCATGATGTTAGCCAAATTATTTAACATTTCTAAACCTCAACTTCCCCGCTGTCACACAAGACATTAGGGCTAGGTAATCTATGAAAGTTTAAGCCGTGTCTGCACACAAGTATGTTATTATTCTCCCTCTGCAGAGGAACATCCCTGTTTCTTTGGGGAATTTCAAAAAATGAACCAGGACAGAAGCCCATTTTCCTCTAGCAACTTCAAGGTGTGAGAGGCCACGTCCCCTGTCCAGTGGAGAGAATAAAGCCAACAGGAAGAGAGAAATAACCATGGGAGATAGGACCACAGTGGTCATCCCATCCAACCCATCTCTTCCTAGTCACAAAGGCCAATAAAGCTCTTGTTATACTTAAGTCAGTGTAACCTGTTCCCCAGAGCCAACAACCAAAAGGACCCAATGCTCTTTCAAATACCTATACAGTTGACCTTTGAACGATGAGGAGGTTAGGGGCTGTGACCTCCCTCGCGCAGTCGAAAATCTGTAAGTAACTTTTGATTCCCCCAAAAACTTACTCACAGCTTACTGTTGACTGGCAATCTTACCAATAACACCAACAGTCAATTAACACGTATTTTGTATGTTATATGTATTATACACTGCATTCTTGCAATAAAGTTGGAGAAAAGGAAATATTATTAAGAAAATCATCAGGAAGAGAGAACACATTTATAGTACTGTACATATTTATTGTAAAAATCCACGTATAAGGGGACCTGTGCAGCCCAAGCCTGTGTTATTCAAGAGTCAATTGTATTTGTGAGCTTTGTCCACAACCCATCATCACACCTCCTCTCTTCAGGTGAGTCCAGACACAGCAGCAGGTGAGCTGACCGTGTCCAGCAACTGTTCCTCTCCTGCAGCACGACCACATTTCCAGGACTGTAAGCATCCACCTCACTAGCTCTGGAAACCTCAGAAAGGAAGCCTCTTCTTGGGGGCAATGACAGTCTTCACTTCGGTGGTCCCCAAGCCTAGGTAACCCCAATCATATAAGCCTATGACTTTTGTTACTGATCCCATCAGAATCACCTAGCAAGCTTTAAAAGAAAGAGAAAAAATTTATCCTTATTTTGATTTAGTTGGTCTGGGGTGAATTCCAGGCATGGAGAAGTTATAAAAGCTCCTCAGGTGATTCACATAGACAGACAGGATTGATAACCATAACCCCAGTCTTTAGAACGACATCAAAAACATAGCTTGAATGTAACTCCAATAGTATCGCCCTACTGATGAAATCCTTCAGCGGCACCCCAGCCCATTCTGGATAATTAATTCCAAACAGGCCTTTTCATAAAGGGCCCTTTCCTCTCATTGAGCTCCTTAACTTCCACGCATTCATCAAGACCCAGCACCCCACTTCCTGCGGGGGAGCCTCAAGTAACTGCAACCCTACCCCTCCCTCCCAGGCTGAGCACAGAGTGCCCTACATGACAACTGCTTGATTGGACTCCGGCTTCTGCCAGGAAGGAGTAACTGAGGTGGGACTAGCCCTCCCGCAATAACCAGGGAGAAGACTGGAGAACATATAAGAAACAAATGTTTCCAGACGTTGGATCCCAGGCAGTACAGGATTTTGAACCTTGAGAGAAAGAAAGGAAAGGAAAGGAGCCTGGAGGCGCCTTCCGGGCGGTGGTGCCGGGATGGGGAAGACAAACAGATGCAGCCAGCTCCCTGACTGAGTTGGACTCTGCAAGGCAGAGGACAGCACAGGAGAAAACGATGTGGACAGCAGAGAAACCCCCAGAAATCGGCACGGCGTCGCCTGGAGATTTTGCTGAATATGAAGCCATGTGTGCACAAGTGAAATTCCATGACAGCAGGCAAAGAATGGCCAAGACCTATAAGCTAACCAGTTCCCAGAGCTAAGGCAGGGCTGGGAGACCTCTGCATTTCACCTGCCTGAGCACAGAGTCCTTGCTGAACAAATGGCATTCAGGTGCGAGCCCAGGAAAGTAGCGCCTCAGCAGCAGTACACACTTAACCCTAGGGTAAAAGTTATTTTACATCCACTGGAAAGAAGTTAAAAACAGGCCCCAGAAGGATCAAACAAATCAAGAAACGGAACTGTGTTACACCAGAACAAAGTCTAGTTTTCTTTAAAAGAAGATAAAACCTAGAATTCAACACCACAAAAGCCATAATGGCTGGCATCCAATCACATCTTCCCAGATAAGCAAAAAGTATAACCCACAACCAAGAGGAAAGTCAGTCCAATGAAGCAGATGCTATCTATCTATCTATCAATCCATCGATCGATGGATCGATCTATCTAGAGAACAGAATTAGCAGTCAGGGGCTTTAAGGCAGCTATCATCACTATGCTCCTGATTTAAAGAAAAACATGACTATAATGAGGAGAAAAATGGAGGCTATAAGCCAGGGGTCAAAAAGCTACAACTTACGGTCCAAATCCACTGCACTGCCTCCTTTTTGCTGATAAGGCTTTCTTTATTGGAACACAGCTAAACCCATTTCTTTGTGAATTGTCTATGGCTGCTTTCATGCTACAATGACAGGCTGACTAGTTGGGACAGAGCCCATATGGCCAACAAAGCCCTTAGAATCTAAAACATTAGCTCTCTGGCCCTTTGCATAAAAGATTGCAGATCCCAGAACTAAGCTATAGCGATTCTCAGTTGGCACAACGATAAAAGACACCCAGTGCTTCCATAGCCTCCGGTGTCTCGAACACCTGTCAGCTGGTCCTGGTCCAGGATGCAGTGCCGCCTCCCCAGGCTGGAAGGTAAGGGCCGTAGCCTAAAACAGGGCTGATGCTTGAACAGGAAGTCCTTTCTGCCTGTTCACACAGACGTCGAGAACATCACGTGGTATTAACTATGAGAGGGATTCCTGTTTTAGCCTCTTGGGATAAGCATGGTTCTTCCTGAATACATAGTGGGGGTGGCCTAGGGAGAACTGTGTGTCTGAAACTAACTTCTAACACTTAGTCAGCAAAGCGTTTCCTTAGGCTTAGAATAAAGGGAAACTAGGTCTAGTACGAATCTAACACGTCTGAGAGGCCTGACACTAATCATACAGTATTTTCATGACAGAGTTATCTCCTTTCCTGGCCTTCTCTACCAACCCACCCAAATACGCTCCCTACGCTACGCTTCCATCTAGCTGTCAGGCACGTTAGAAGCACAATTACAATACATAATGTGTGAACTACTCTACAACAGCATAAGTTAGCAGTGACCTTAAAGTGCTCTACAGCGGCGAAGGTTACAATTTTTTAATTTATTAAATGAAATAAAGTGCTTACCTGAATTATTAAAGTAGTACTGCTGTCGTGGGTAACCAATATTGGAGGAAAAAAAGCCTAAAGATGAAGGAAAAACACATTTTAATTGCAGCCATAAGGCTCTCCCCCACCCCCCAGTTTTACTGAAGTATGATTGACAAGTAAAAATTGTATATATTTAGGTTGTACAACGTGGTTCTTTAAAAGCCGTACATGTGAAGATTTAATATACATATACATTATAAAATTATTACAACAATCAAGTTAATTAACACATCCATCACCTCACAGTTGACATCTTTGTGTATGTGTGAGAATTCTTAAGGTCTCCTCTCTCAGTTAATTTCAAGTATATAATACAGTATTAACTACAGTCAGAATGCTACAGACCAGATCTCCAGAACCCACTTGTCTTATAACTAGAAGTTTGTACCATTTAACCAACATCGCCCCATTTCCCCTAGGGGTTCTACTCTCTGGTTCTATGAGTTTGACTTTTTTAGATTCTACATATAAGTAAGATCATACAGTATTTGTCCTTCTCTTCCTGGTTTATTTCACTTAGCATAATGTCTAGGTTCATCTACTTCGTTGCAAATAGCAGGATTTCCTTCTTTTTGTGGCTGAATAATATTCCATCGTGTGTGTGTGTGTGTGTGTGTGTGTGTGTGTGTGTGTGTCTATGGGTATATATCATATTTCCTTGCTCCATTCATCCATCAACAGACACTCAGGTTGTTTCCACGTCTTGGCTCTTGTGAACAACACTGTAATGAACATGGGGGTGCAGGCGTCTCTTGGAGACACTGATTTCATTGCCTTTGGATATACTCGTATGCTGAGAAGTGGAATTGCTGGATCATATGGCAGTTCTAGTTTTAATTTTTTTGAAGAACCTCCTTTCTCTTTTTCCACAATGGTTGCACCCATTTACATCCCCACCAACAGGGTCCCAGGGTTCCCTTTTCTCCACATCCTCACCAACACTCATTATCTCTTGTCTTTTTGAAAATAGCCATCGCAGCACTTCCTGATTTCAAACTATTACAAAACTAAACAAATCAAAACAGCATGGGACTGGCATAAAAGCAGACACATGGACCAATGGAATAGAATAGCCACAAGGTTTTAACTGCTAATCGTTCCAACAACTGGGAGGTTCTTTATAACAAAGTTTAAGGTCATTTCAAATGACTTCTAAACAATTGTTAAAATAAACTCTCTTTGGTTTGGGGTTAGCCCCAAAGGGAAAAGAACGTGTGGGGAACAATGAAACCGCAGCTTACACTCTCTGAAGTTCCTTAAAGGTTCCTGTTGACATCAGGTGGTCTTTGCTCAAAGGTACCACGCTTGAGCTTGGAGGCCTCTGTCCAAATGGGGATGCTCTGGCTACCCACAGAACGTGTGCCCAACAAGACTGTTAGGAGAGCCATGCGCCTCACTCCTCCCAGGGGACTTTCCCCTTAAAAGGGCGGCAGGACAAGCACTACCCAACAAACGGACCAAGGGAGGGGTCGCGGGCACGCGTGTGTGAGGCTCCTGTTCCAGGAGCGAGCAGGCAGCGGCCCTCACGGGCTTCGTTATTTTCCATGGGGCTCCTGGGTCACCTCCATTCTCAGATCATTCTAGAGCTTTCTCTGGTGTCACCAGCGAAAAAGGCACAGAGAGTGCAGGCTATTTGTAAATAGCACTGAATGCTTGTTTCAACTTTTAGTATTTAATTTTCTACGGTATTATTAATATTTTGAAAATAGAATGATGTAAAAATAAGTCTCCAGGGAAAAGAGGCACGGTTTTAGGATGGAAATCTCAGATTTTAAATATTATAATTGTGAGGAAAATCCTCTTTAAAACCCAAATACTTGCCTAAATTGTTGTAATATTGCTGCAGAAAGCTTTACTAACCACTTAATCTTCAGACACACATAGAAAAATGAGACAAAACATTCAACTCCCGATAATCATTTCTTTTCCTTTATCAGCACTGACAGCATTTGGGCAACAACACTCACCACTCAATTTCCGTGATTAAGTTGTATCAGAAACACAATACATCTGGAATTTTCAATAAACGAAGCTCCCATGGCCTCCTCTAAGCATATACACTGGAAAGGCCGTAATAAGCAAATATGGGGAATTGGGATTCTGCTTAGATGAGGCCTAGCCCGTAAAAATCACCCGAAAGTGAATACGACCTGCTAATGAAGGTAAAAGTACAGTGCCTGGAAAGCTTTCGAGTATCGTGAATATCCCATGGTTCTCAAGAATACCAGTCATCGGCACAAACGGTGAAAACAAATTATTTATGGTTCAAGAAAAGGTAAAATAGTCTCAGGAGATTTCCCATGAATAAAAGATGAAATATTCGAATGCATACGGTCTATAAAACAAGTGTTTGCGAAGTAGTTTCCTTATAATTCAAAACCAGTATAGATTTTAAATTGAGGTCTAAAAAATTTATATATTTCTAAATAAAGTAAAAGTATTTTTATTGAGTATGAATTTGAAGGAAACGAAAAGCAAAACAAAACCAAACAAAAATTAAAAAGCAGGAGCCAAGCTTTAAGCAATAACAGACTTGGTTTGGCCATGCATGAATATAGGTCTCTCCCGCCAAGGGCCTAGTGGTCATTCTAATTTCTTTAAAATACTGGCCTTGAACTTCAGTACAGATTTTTCTGTTTTAACTTTGCCTTGCATATATGTCAATTCATGGAATATTAGAGAATAATGCATCATTTTAAATTCACTTTAGTTCTCTGCATTTTCACGGAAATCGTGGTTTTCCTTGAGGAGCATTAATGCTGAGGGTATACATACATACATACATACCGGGATTTGTCCCCTAAGTGGGCCTCAGGTTTAAAATTTGGGTCTGCAGCCCCCTTGGAACAGTGTGAAGACCTGCACCAGCTGTTTTACCTCTTGGTTTGAAAAGAGATGATTAGGGGATTCCTAAGCGGAACCACAGGGTAACTTGGGGTTGTTTCTGTTCCCGTTAAAATTAAGATGAACTTCCACGCTGTTGTCATGCCCAAGGTGTTTTGTTCTGTACCTGCACATGTTTCCATGATTTTCTTCAGAGGCCCGAGAGTGTACAGGAGTCCGACAAGAATCCCGGCCAGATGCCCGGCGAAGGAAGTCCTAGGAGAGACGGGGAGCCCCTGTGAGTGTTTGTTCTGCTGCTGATTAGAGAGGCATTCTGTCTTCCCACTAGCCCAGTGCATGTCAATTAGTCACAGTCTGCAGGCTTTGTTCCACATCACGTCTTTTATGCTGAGCAGCATTCAACTCAGTCCAAAGAACAACATTTCCTACCTTAAGAAAAAAGGACAATGAATAACCACCACCACATGTTTAAAATGCCGTATCCCTCCTTGAGCAAGAGAAGAGGTCTGGCTCCTTCGGGGCAGTGGAAGCATTTTGTCAGGGCAACCCGTTATGTTTCTTCTAGTTTTTCTCTGTGGCTCTTATCACAAAACATAAATGGCATCAGTTTATCCAGCCATTGTGAGAACGGTATCCATCTGTGTTCACAGCAGAGCAGATAACTGCATTTTTATACATCACTGACTAGCGAAGCAGAGAGCCAGGGAAACTCAGCAGCAGAGACCAAGCTGTCCACCCGCCCCGCAAAGTCGCTACCCTCTAAAGTCATCTTCATATGAATCTTTCATTCGCTATTCAAAAAGAAACAAAAACGTAAACTTCAAGCTTGAAATATGAGTTAGGGCATTAAATTGGTTACACTCTTCTTAAAATAGCATCTAAGACTGGTAATAACTTATACATATAAATACAAGGAAAGCCCCGGCTAAGTATATGTTGAATATATATATGAAATACTGCCATTTGCGACAACATGGATGGATCTTGAGATTATCATGTTAAACAAAATAAGTCAGACAGAAGAAGTAGAGAATCATATGATTTCACTAATATGTGGAATACAAATCTGAAAGTAACACATGAACAAGGCAAACAAACAAAAACTCATAGACACAGACAACAGTTTAGTGGTTACCAGAGGGTAAGGGAGGAGGGAAGGTGGTAGATGAGGGTAAAGGGGGTCAAATATACAGTGACAGAAGGAGATTTTACTTTGGGCGGGGAACACACAATGCAATATATAAATGCTGTATTATAGAATTGTATACTTCAAACCTATATCATTTTATTAACCAACATTACCCCAATAAATTTAATTTTTAAAATCTCAATAAAGTGGAACATTTTCTAGCTGAGTACAAATTACCAAAATAGAATCAATTACAGGAAACCTGACTAGATCAAGGATTAACTTTTGCTCAACTAATCAATAAGAAAAAGATATTACATTTAAAATAATGTCTTAAAGACAAATTTGTTGACAGATTAACAAGAATTTTAAAAGGACAATAATATTTCCTTTTGGTGAGTTTGGGGAGGCAAATACTCTCATATACAGTTGATCATAAAAAGAGTTCCTAATTAATAAAAAAAAATGTATGTTGAATGAGTAAAAAAACTCATCCAGCAGGTCCCCCTGCTCGCCCCCTGACAGCTGTTGCTGTCACTACATCTCACGCACTGCCCTCAGTTGCTCTCTTAAAACAGAGGGCCAGTCATGTCATTGCCATTCTGTGAAGCTCACTGGCTACTCTGCCCACAGAAGGCTCTGGCCTACAGCCCAGGCCCTCCAACACTTGGCCTTGACCATCCATGCCCTCCACCCTCATCACCAGCTAAACCCAGCCCCCACCCGTACCCCACACCCAGACCCTCTAAGCCAGAGGTTCTCAACCTGTGGGTCGCGACCCCTTTGGGGGTCGAACGACCCTTTCACAGGGGTCGCCGGGTACTCGTATGTGGGCGTATCTGCATGTGGGCCTGGAGATGGATAGAGGAGCAGTGTCTCAGTTCCTAAGACCATCGAAAATATGTGTTTTCCGATGGTCTTAGGCGACCCCTGTGAAAGGTTGAGAACCGCTGCTCTAAGCGCTCACAGGAGATCACAAGGCTAAGCTGAACAGCACCCCAATCATAAAAATTAGGCCCCAGTTGAAGAATTACTCCTTTCCACCGCCTCTGCCTTCATTCTAGCATGGATCCAGCCTTCTGGGCAGCAAAGTGTTTACATGTTTTCCTGTCTGCCTGTCTGTCTGTCTCTCTTACAAACTCCCTGAGCACAGTCTTATTCATCCGTTATGCTAAACTAGAAGCTAAAAAAAAAGGTCCTGTGTATGAACACATTTCTATGACTTGGGGAAATGACGCCTCACTCCAGGAGGCGGACGACTGAAAGTTATCAAGGAGCCCACGGAAACTCCAGGAGCACCACCATTTTTGTGGCTTATGCAAATCTCTTCCGCACACCTAGGACAGTGCCTGGCACAGGACAGACACTCGAGTATGTGCTGAATGAATGATGTGAATGAGCTGGGGTGGTTTCATCAAGAGCACCAGGATGCAAATTAAAACCACTACATCTTCAACCTAGAGCGTTCGTTGAGCCATGGCAGTGATGGGGCCGAGGGGGTGACTTTCAGTCACAGACACTAAGACCTAGAATCAAAACCAATACCCATCGCCCACCACAGCCACAACCAACAGGGGAAAGGGGTCCTGGACCACAGACGAGGTCGCGACAGGTAATTCTCATTGTCTCAGGGCTAGTGAAAGACTTATGGGCTCTCAGGAAAAAGAGGCAGCAACGGAACCCTTCAGAGAAAAAGAAGAAAGGAAGCACTCTGCAGACAGGACAGCACAGCTGCTTGTTCCCATCAGCCAGTTCAGTTACGCTATTGGCCACACAAGTCCCCCATGTACCACATGCGCGGAAGGTCACACCCCCACCCACACCCACACAATCTACCTCACTGTATGTGTAACCTGATAATAAAAATACGGGATGAAACACTTGGTTTCCCATTTTAAGGGAAGAACAGCATGAACAGTGCTTTTCTTTAGCTTTTCAACAAAAAAATTGTGCTTATTTTATTCTACTTTTAGGCTGAATAATACTCTCCAACTAGTTCTAGGAATGGCAGAGAAAGTAGTAGTTTGAGGGATACAAAGAAGAGGCCAGAATCCATTTTTTTAAAATAGTAACCTCAATTTAACTGAAAAAAATAAAGTAACATCAATATTTTAAAAACTCTGTAAGCCAATCTTTATGGTGAATCATATAGTTATAAAATACCATGGGGAAAAAATTTCAATTTAAAACCCCAACTATTTAAACAGTCATTCTTGAATTTCATTTACAATTTAGAGTATAACACAGTTAAGTAAATTTCTTATCTCGCTAAATGGGTTTGTAAAGTTTGAGTTGTAATCTAATTGGTCCTAATATAATTGCAAAAAACTAAGGCAGGGAGGCTGGCCGACCAGAGTCTAGCGTGCATTTTCCTCCAATATTCAGCACTGTCCACAAAAGTCCTGTCTCAAAACTCTAGCTCTTATTATTTCACTTTAGCATTTAAAAAAAAATAGGAAGAGATTATCATCTTATTTAACCACAACTGAAAATCTCTCAATATTACATGCAAAAAGGGGGGGTGGGGTGGGAGGATTCCACCAATGAAAAGAGGAAACCCGCTCATTTTAACTTTCTCCATGCTGTTGGTAACGACATGACACAGGACTTCCCTTCCCGCTCTGAGATTCCCTTCACCCTTGTCCCGAGGGAGGAAACGGAAACAGACTGGGAACTGTCTTCTCCCCAGCAGCACTGGGATGAGGGCACCTGATCCCCAGCCCTGGGGAGTGCTGGCAGCCACTAGGAGGTCCTGGACTGGGGGGGAGAAGTCTGAGGGCTTTAACCAGTGGCTGGGCTCTACCTTCAACCATGAGCGCCTTAGAAACAGATTGTGTTACTACGATCCTAATTATACATGCAAAACAGGCATTTCTGACGTTTGAGGTACCGGAGGAAGCATAGCCTTCACAGCAGCCCTCCTGAAGGCGTGTTCTTCGTTCTGCCTGGAGGGTGACACCCCAAGCGACAGGCAGGGAAAACCGTCCTCTTAGCAACAGCTTCCTCTTGACCTTGCTAGGCCTTCAGCTAGGACTGAGGAACTGATATGGCCTGCCACCCTCTAGCCTGAATCAAAGTAATTGCTCTGCCACACGACCGACCACCACATTCAACTCTACATCCATGACCACACCTAGTGCAGTAAATGGCCTGACACGAGTGCTCAACAACTAACTGAACGAGTAGAGAAGTGGAATTAAAATCACACACAAAAGGCACATATCTAACATACATTACAATTGTATTATAAAAACACAAGTTGCACATGGTCAGTTAATAGTTGGTTTAGTATCAAATTTCAACTGGGAAAGATAATACTTGAACATAACCGCCCACTTGGACAACATATGACATATGTGCTCAACCAACAAAACAATAGCATTGTTATAGTCTGAAATTGGTCACTTAAAAGCTTTGTCTCTTCTGATAGCTCCATAGTGACTCCCTTTAGAAAATCACAACAGAGATAATCAAATACTAACGGTGATGGAGAATAACATCACAGGGGCCAGATGCATTACTGCTTTGTACAGCTACACAAGTTGTGCACTGCACAGGCTACAATGAGAAGAAAAGTTTGTCCAGGGCTTCAATGGTTCCACAAATATTGAACAGATACAATATTCAAATTTAGGTCATCATATTTCAACTTCACAGCAAGTTAAGTATCAACGTAATTTCATTTTAATACAGGACAATACCTTAATCCGGGAGTTCTTAAACTTGTTCAGGTTCTAAGCCCCTTTAAATGTCTGATGAAAGCCAAGAATCATATCTGCAGAAATACTACACATACACAAACTATGTCACTTCTAATTTTAGGAAGTTCGTAGATGGCTTGAGTTCCATTCCATCCATGGACCTCCTGTTAAAAATCTTTGCCTGAAGTGAAAATCGTCATCACAGACAGAAGAATTTCAGATATCAGCACCAATTTTGAGCAGTTCCATACTCAATTGGCAAAACATTTTATTTGTACTCAAATCCTAACACAGGGGCAGCCATTTGTTTAGATTACTTAAGTTTATTAACATGTCCAATTTCTTTGTTGTGTCATTGCTCTGTGATGGTGTAACCTACTTCTGGGTTCAATTTCCTTCTTGATAGAATCCAACTTTTAATAATTCTTTCAGTTAAAGGCTGAGGGTAAAAAAATTCTGCTAGTCTTTGTATGTCCAAAGAGGTCTTTATTTCATCATTTTGATGATAGGTACAGGAGCTACTGTGGCTGCTGAGAAATGTCAATCGGACAGTCATTCCTCTGCAGCCAATCTGTCTTTTCGTTCAGCTTTTTAAGATTTTTCTCTTTATTTTGGAGATACTGTCATTATACCACAATCATTCCAGTTGTCGATTCATTTTATTTACCCTCCTTGACATCTGCTGTTCTTTTTCAATCTGAGGTCTGGTGCCTTTCTACAAAAATTTGTAGAAAGCCATTATGTTTTGTCTTGTGGCCTCTAGATATGCAGCACTTTCACATTTCTTGACACAGAATGGACTCAATATGAGTTTATAAAAAAAAGACAAAACAATGAAAAGTTAAATCCAATCAATGTTGCTACCCATTACTTCTAAGAGATAGTGATGTTGAAAAGGTAATTTTGGAGCAAAACTAAGACTAAGATATTATTGTGAGTTATATGTCAATTATATCTCAAAGCTGGATAAAAGATACTGTGGATTTTGGTTATACAGATTACATGCAGGTATTATTAACAGCAACACACAGTGCTCTGTGCTGTCATGCCTCACTCCTTTAAGAGGGTACTTGTAATGTTGAGCTAAGTGGTTATGCAAACGTCCCTGCTCTCATGTGCCACACTATTAAAGAATCAAAAGGAAAAGCTATGATTGAAAGCTGTGACAAGCTATAAAGGTCCTCCCCTGTAAATGGCAAATTCCTTCCACAGCTGAAGAGGCTGCCCTCTCAGGCGGAGCTCAGAAACCAGAAAATGCATTACTCTAGGATATAATCTCACAGCGTATGCAGAGCAAATGACTTCATTAAGGATAAACTTGATGGAGACACAGTGCTGGACCAGGTAAGAGACCCAGGTAAGGTAAGGTTAAGAGCCAGTCAGCAGAGGTACCCCATTGTATTGGACGTCCCATAATTTCCTCCTGCAACAGCAGTTACCATCAGGGAGGGATTGAGCTGATCAGAAGTTCTGTGCTCTGAGGTTCTCAATTAATAGTTCCAGATTGGCATTACAGCAACAAGATGTGGTATTTTTCAGGTTATGGCACATTCACGCCACTACAGAAGATCCTGATAGCACTGCTTTTTCTCCAGATAAACTGTTCTTCAACAGCTGTCTCTCCTTGATGCTTTCTTCAACCACTACACCAGCATGAGGGTTTAGCAATGGCAACCTGGGACACACTTAGTCTATATGTTCCATCTCTTTACCATACCTCCCTCACAACCCCTTCCTGCCACCTTTGGCCACAGAAGTAAAAACTAGCCACCTTCCAACATTATAACCCTCCAAAGGTAAGCTACATTGGCAATGCAGCCTCTACTGTCCATGCTGATTTAACATGGCGCCAACCTCAGGCATAGGGCTGGGAGCTGACCACTGGCATTTACTTGAGTCCCAGGCAAACATGATCCGGGCAAAAACAAGGATGCTGCAAAGGCAGGAGAAGCCTCTTTTACAAAAGCGCTTCCTAGATAATAGGTGATGCCCAGCAATTCCTTGGCTCTCAATTCCATGCCCCTCGACCTGGCAGCAAGGTAATTCCATGAGCTGGTTCAAGGAGGTAGCATCCACTCATTCACATATTTACTGACTACTACATAAACAGGACAAACAGGGTCACTGCCTCACGGAGCTTACAATCTAGGGGGCAAAACACACACACACACACACACACACACACACACGGCTGTAAATTGTGGCAAACGTAAAAGAGGCTACCTGCCCTAGACAACTGGTCTGGGATGGCTCCTTAAGTAGCATTTAAAGTGACATCCACAGGATTTGGAGCTAGCATGCCCTGACGTGAGGACAGGAGCTTCTGGCAGGGAAAAAGCACATATATAAAAGAGCTGTGAGGCAGGAAGAACCTGGTGTTTTAAAAACATTGACATGGCTGCTAGGTGTCTGAGGCATCGTGAACAAGGGTAAGGTCATGGGGTACGACATGAGATGAATTTGGGAAGAGAGGCCAAAGTCACGTTCCCTACAGGCCGATTCCATGGGAAGGAATTTGAGGTGTTTTCTAAGTACACTGCGAGGCCAATGGAGAATTTTAAAGAGTGACCTGTCTGCTGGGAGAACAGACTCTAGAGAGGCAAGAATGACCAGGGTAACCAGGAGACCAGTAGGGAGGCTGATGTAATCCAGGTAAAAAATGGTGGCAGCTTGGAAGAGGATGGTGGCAGCAGAGGCAAAGCAAAGTGGATGGTCTGGGGTCTATTCTGGTGGCAGAGAAAAAAGAACTTGCTCATGGGTTCAGTGTGGGGGGTGAAGGAAAGGGGGAAACCTAGGTTTCTGGTTTGTGCAATGAGAGAGCTGATGGAATCCTTTAATTGGGGGGATGGGGAATTCAAGGGTTCAGTTTTCATGTGTTTGCTCTGCGATGTCTGCAAGACAAATGGAGATATCTACAGATAGCTAGATACCAAGTTGGAAATTGAGAGGAAGAATGACTCAAAATATTGCTCCCATATTTCATTTGACTCCTAGAATTTTGTATAACTATGTTTTAACAATCTACCTACCTACCTACCACGTAGAACACATTATACACACAGAAATATATAAATCTAAAAGGAAGATACGAAGGGAATACATAAAAACAGTAACAGATAATATGGTGGTGACATCTCCCTTTCTATTTTCCAAGCTTCTTATAATAATCTTTTAGTAATTTCATTCTTTTTTTTTAACAAAGCAGAAACTGAGCAAGGCTCTCATGTAAAGGACCGAATTTCTCTCGTCAGTGGATAAATCTAAAATTTTTGTTGTTGTTGGGGTAAATTGTTAAGAACACTTTCCCCCATTTGGCACATGCAAGTGTTTTTAAATAGCACTTCAGGTGAAAATCGTAATCACTAGCTTTCAAATCTCCTTCAAAACAAAGTGAAGGGTTGCGCCAAGTTAAATTAAAGCAACAGGTAAGTGAAATTACACACAAAATAAAAGCACAAGAATCCCCTACACACACACTTAATTGGGGTGCAGCTGTTAAGAGTCAGTGCGATTCTGTGAGGCCTGTGCTCTCTGATCACCAGACAAGCCATGTAACTAGACACACCCTAGAATTCCCCTCCGCACACCTTCCATATTCACTGGTGAGTAGATCCCATTTGAGCAAACTCTCTCCATCTGCTCTGCACTCACCCATGCCCACCCGGCCCCTGGGGCAATCTAGAAAAGTGGTTATGACATGGGTAGAGTTAGACCACCCAGGACGGACTCCCGGGTCTGACCTTCGGAATCAGGGCGCCTCATTAGCTGACCCCACTGCTGGTCCCTGGGTGTTCGGCCTTGCCCTGCTCCCACCCCCTTTGACACCATGACAAGCAAGCCCGATCCCAACCCATATGCCTTTTGGGAGTTCCCCAGTGTTTCTAGAACAAAACATGAGCAAGGCTTAATAAACCCATCATGCACCTCTGCCTCCTTCTTCAGGTTTCTCTGTGTCCGGCCAGCCCCGGCCCTCTGCTACCCCACACTTGAGTCAGGCGCAAAAGCCAGGCTTCTACCCTGCAGGACCTTGTATGCACTATGCCCTGTGCCCTCCAATCACCTAGCTAAGCCTTAGGAAAACAGCCGCCAGATCTCACCTGGTCAGCGCCTTCCCTCAGCATGGGGTGGGGGATGGGGTGGGGGGGCTGCCCCTCTGACTCCCGCAGTCTCCCCCATGTTCCCCCAGTATTGTTCTCTCCTTGTCTGATGACCTGTCTGCCATCAGCTGCTCCTTCATCTTGTGGCTTCCAACCCTATCATACCCAATGACCGCTTAAGCCCAAATATTGTGTAATGCTCCCTCTGTTGTCTTGAAATGGCATTTATGAATAACACACATACTTTTAAAAACACAGACGCATGCACACACACACTCTCAGCATGTTATGCCCTAGCTGTAACAGTAAGGAAAACATGTAAAAGGGAACACAGTACAGTACTATGAACTATCAATGCTCAGGCACCGCCAGAGGACACATAAAGTGGTCCTTTGCACCTACGCATGAAGCCTGCACAAAGGTGAGAAAAACAAATGCAGGTGGATACAGGCGAGCTGTTTGTGACACACACCACATGCAGGGTACCACCCGTGACACAATTTTATGTCAGGGTAAAGAACTTTTCGATACAAACAGAGAAAAAATTTCCCTTAAGTTGCATTTACAATTCACTTTATAATTTTCTCGGAAAAGTTACTGTATACTAAATCCATGCCAAAAAAAGAAACTCTATGTGTTTATATTAAAAACAAAGTTAGGTTTCAAGCTCGGATAATCATAAACAGCTTTTTCACCTACATCAAGGTCCTTTCCACGGATTGGGGGGTAGGGGAGGGGGTGTGCAGAACCATTCTCGTGGTAGGGGACTGACTGTCGCACACACCAAATGCCAGTAGCACCCCCGCTAATCATTATGAGAACTGAAAACCCCGCAATTTTCCAAAATCCTGCCTGGGGACCAAGCCACCTATCCCAGTGGAAAACCACGGGCACACAGCAAAAGCATCTTCAATGTTCCTTGAATTGATGACCTTTAATCATCAGGCCTCAGAAAGATTTCTTTTCAAAGTACTTCTCATGTGACTACACTATGCACAAATTCCAAGGATTCCAACTAAATCTACAACATATTGAACTGATAGGCAAGAAAGCTTCCCACCACGACGGAGACGCACATGGGGAGTTAGAATATTTGAAAGAGGCTATGATCGCTTCCACATTGCACTGTGGTAGCACAAATGCAACTTGGCACGTGAAAAACGCTCTGCCATCTGCTATTACTACAGGCAAAATATTTCTGGGTACCACATGAATGCTTATTTGCATATCACCTCCTGAAAGTCAATATGAAATGAAAGGGAAGTTGGGTTGTTTATAGCCTGATTTTAACATGTGCTACTGTTGGAAAGCAAATAGATGTTCCTGTGAGCTTAGCCTTTCGCAGGTATTTTCAGAAGCAGAGTCACAACTGGATATGCCATGGCCCTAGGGTAGCTGGACTGTCTGAGGCCACAAGAAGAGACCAGCTTAGGTGACCTCGATGGACGGCAGTTCATCATCAGGACACACAAGGAAGAAAGGGCCACAGGGAAGTCTCACCTGTGAACCGTGGAAATGACTTCTGCACTTTCCCTGTACCCCATAACATGGATGAGGGTCTGCCCTTCCCAGGAGGTGGTCTGGATCCACTGGTTCTCAACCCTGGCTGCATGTAAGACTCTCTGAAAGAGGCCTTAAACATTACAGCTCCTTGGACTCGACTCCCAGAAGTACTGCAGAATTGTTCTGGGGTGAGACAGGCCCTGACATCGTTTCGTTCGTTTGGTGATTTTTTGGTTCTTTTGTTTTTAATTCCCCAAGTGATTTTAATGTGTTGAGGCCTGAGGACCACTGATCTTAAGGCAAAGTTCAAATTCTAATGGTGAGACTTAAGTTATCGTAGGCCAATGAGAAAAACCTTTTGAGTGTAGTGTAGGCAAGACTCTTCTCCCTCCTACAAATTCCCCCATAGAAGTGACATCTGTTTCCCTTCTTGGGAAATTGGTCTTAATATATTCTACTGTAATGCTGCAAGAGAGTAAGTTTAGCTTTCCAAATTCATGCAAGGAAACATATGAACATACTTCAAAAGATTTCCAAGGTCACTGGACTTATAAAACCCTGACAAGTCAGCCAGTGTGCGCCCACATCCAAGAGAGTCAGATACACATGGCTGAAGATGGCAACAGTAAAGAGCTGAGGTAAGCCCTGAGTCTCTAGGCCCGACACAAAGATCGGGAAACAGAGCTGGGTCATCAAGTTAGCCTATAATTTCAGAAAAATGAAGTTCTACTTGTGGTTAAATCTGGTCTGAATCAAAATTCTGACTCTGGATGCCCCGCCCACTCTATGACTCAGAGACTGGCAGTGCCACTGGCATGGCAGGCTGCCTCTGCAGCAGCTTGGTCGGTGCGTCTGCAAGGCACAGTTAATATTAAACGAGGGCACAGAACTACCAGCTACACGGTTCTGAAAACTGCCCATTAGAGCAGAACCTGTTTCTCCAATGCAGCCTGCTAGGCTGAACGTCTGTGAGTGAAAGGAAGTCTAAGGAAGCCATGAGACCCATAAGAGGCTCACCTCAGAGCACGGCCACATTCAAAGAAACACAGTCCCACCTCCAGCAGAGGCCCAACGAAGGGAAGGTATTCACTCATCTCTCTCCCCAGCAGCTAGAGCACAGGCACAGGACCTGTACTTGGCCAGGGAGACACACTTTGTATCTAATCTTTAGAACCTAATGATGAGAGTCCAATGAAACAGTGGCCAGTGGCAACGTGTGTCCACCCAGCTCTCCCAGGTATACCAGCCCGGTACTTCCGTGCTCTCAATGATTCTAAAAGCTACCTGACAATCTTCCAGGAAGTCCTTCTGTGTTGAAGTTTGCCAGAGTTGATTTCCACTGTTTCCAACCAAGAATCTCAACTGGTAAGGTACATATACACACAAGGATGCTGAGGAAATAAGTAACTATTATCTCTAGAATTGCTTTCCTTGGGAAGATGTAAGCTAGGAGCCGTTAGTCAACTCTGTCACCATGTGGAGAGAGTTTCCTGAGAATGAAGCTGTGGTGGACAGATTCAAAGGTGGGACCTGGTGACCCCTGGTTCCTGGGGGTCACACCCATCATAGCCCTTTCTCCCTGAGCATGGATGGGACCTGTGACTTGCTTCTAACCACCAGCATATAGTATGCCATTTCCATGATTGTGTTTCACTAATTTCTGCCTTGCTAGCAGACTCTTCCTTGCTGGCTTTGATGGAAGAAGCTGCCATATTGTGAGGTGCTCTAAGGAAAGAGACTCAGGTGGCGAGTATGGCCTCGGCTGACGGCTGACAGCAAGGCTCTCAGTCCAATCACCCACCAGGAACTAAGTTCTTAAGAAACCACATGAGCTTGGCAGCAGGTCCTTCCACAGTCAAGCCTTCAGATGAGACCTCAGTGGTGCTTGACATCTTTGCTTCGGTTTTTGTTGGGAAAGCCTGATGCCAAAGACCCAGGTCAGCCGTGCCTCACAAACACCATGAGATCATAAATGTGTGTTGTTTAAAGCCCCTCCATTTGTCACAGCAACAGATGATTCATACAGAAGGCAAAACAGGAAGAAAAAAAGAAAAAAAGAGCCAAGTGATAGAGACGAAATCCTGATGACACTGCTTGAGCCCCTGAATCTCATCACATCAGACCTCTTTGAAACCCTGAAATGCAGCACTGGAAATTGTAATGATGTAAGCTAATAGAGGCCCCTTTCTTTGATCAAGTAAGTTTGAACTGGGCTTCTTTAAATTGTAACCAAAAGACTCTTGACTGAGGTGTCCACAGATGATCAAGGCAACGTAGAACCAACAGGTCTCAAAGTCTCAAAGAGAACCCTGCCGTAGATTCATTCAGCCCCCGTGGAGGCTAAGACTTCAGGCGGGCTCTCAGGATTGAGGAGTCCAAGAAAAGAGGCAGAAAGAATGTTACCATGCTGAAGACCTGTCAACCTAGGTTTCAAGTCACTGAGTTAACTCCCAGAACCTACACCCATGTAGTAGATACAGCTCCATTCCTCATGTGTGGGAGGTAACAAAAATAATAAACCAAGAAACACTATTTTAAGTACTATCTCTATTAAAGAGCTCTTTGAAATCCACACATGCTTTATTAAGTTGTTAGCAAGTACTTCCGAGGGGATGCAGCCCTTACATGGTTCTGAAGGACTTCAATATGCTCGGACTGGCCTGAGCTTTACCAGCCATTCTTCTCGGGTCCACAGAAGACAAGTCAGGGGGCACTGAAGGGGTAGCAGCTCCCCAATGAGCCCGACCCTGACTTCAGGACTTTCCTTTCCTTGTGTTACCTTTTTAATCCTCCCAACAAGCCCATGAGATGGGTACTATTGTTGGTCCCATTTTACAGACGAGGGACTGAGGCTTAGAGAAAGACGAAAAACCAAGGGCCAGGGTTATGAAAGAGAGAGCTAGGGAGTGGCACTCAATAAATGTGGGTTAAAAGAGGGAGAGCTCAGTAATGAAGTCATCCCAGCACTCCCTGGCTGATGAACGCATCTTCTGCCTGCCTTTGTTTACCCTCTGTACATCTGGGGAAGTATAATCAGGATGTGCAATCTGCAAACGAGCAACATGAGGACAAGACTCCGAAAGTATGACCAGCAGCCATGTAACTGTTCATATCACACAACTGAACAATATAATGGATCATGATTTGACCCACAAAACTTCCAAAAAATGAAAAAATCGACTATGGAGGGCCAGCCGAGTGGCTCAGTTGGTTAAGAGCTCGCTCAAGAGTTTGAGCTCTGAGCAACAGCAGTTCGATGCCCGGCTCGAGCTGAGCTGCCGCTGAGCTGCCAAGAGGTGGCAGGATGGCTCAGCTAAAAAAATAAAAGAAAATAGACTCTGATTTATAATTTGCATTCTTCAACAAAAAGTTTCAAAAAACAGTATGTGCCTTCTTCAAACCTACTAAAACATTTATTTCACCATGTGGTTTTAATCTCCTTTACTATTTTCTAAGGTTTTTAGTGGTCCTTTCCTTATCTAATCCTCGTTTTACTATAGATTCTTAGGTGAACGTTAAGAAAACTCAATTGAAACTAATAAGCAAAAAATCTATGAAATCCAGATCAAAAGGGGACCTTGAACCATCGTTAAAAATAAAGACCTATGAGGAGGAGCTTAGAAGAACAGGAGGCAGGTGAAGAACACCTTTCTCACTGGCTGGGCCGTCCACCGCCACCCAGGTGGGGAACACAAGCTCTGATGAGTCTTCTCAGACGCCATATGCAGGATGAGTCAGCGCTATAGTATTTGCAACGCCATTATAAACAATGTATGTTAACCTGTGCAATCAGCATGCTCAAGAATCACATGCCACATACTCAGAGGAACGAGGGAGTGGAATGTATGAATTTTAAATGAACTTTTACTGTTTCTTAGGGAAAATCCTCAAAATTACTGCTACGATGCAAAAAGCTTTCAACTTCATGTTCCACGACAATTGTTTTCACCTTTCCTGGGTCTGACTACAACCCTCCAACTGCTGTGGCTGTGTTGCCTTACAGCCAATCCCACGACCACCCCCTCTGCATTAGCCTCATACACTGTAGTCGAGAGAGTGTCTCGGAAAACTGAGGCCGGATGGAATGATATCTGTAAAGCTCTCTCAGGGGGCATCTCGGAAAACTGAGACCTGATGGAATGATATCAGTTGTCTCCCCTGGNCTGATGGAATGATATCAGTTGTCTCCCCTGGGAGGACATGTAACAGAGTGTCCTGGGGCTGTGCAGTGATGTACGAAGGCATAGCATTTGTTGGAGTACAAAGGGGTCAGGTAATGGGAACAAGCCTTAAGGCACCCACCTATACACGGTTAATGATTCACAGTTCTGCAGTTTGCTTCTTTGAAGATTCTCAATAAAAGCCTTGCATTGACCCGATTCGGGGCTCAGTCTTTCTTAGGCTGAGTCCCTTGGTCTTGCTCTTCAATCTTACTTCTGTCTCTGTCTCTTTATTCAATCTGCATCGCCCCTCTCGTGTCCCATTTGCCCTTGCCACGCAGGCCGTGACAACTTGGCTGTGACTTCACTCAGTTCCCAATCGCAGCAAACACACCTTAAGTCTTTTGCCATGAAAGTCACTTAATGCCTAACTCTGAGATTCTCAGATTAGAGATTTGCTAACTCTAGACTACGACAAATACCTCTATTAGTGTAAAATACTGACTGAGGAAAACAAAACCCAGTAACAGTCCTAATGACGACAATGATGAGAAAACTACGTTCTACCTTCAGAAAAGCCGCCATTATTTATTGGCAGGAGGAGGAACTGTGTACAGGGTTCTGCATCCCACTGAGCCTTTTCACATAAACAAGTTTTCCTTTGTCACTCATTAAAAAAAAGAAACGCGGGGACAAGATGATCAGGAGCAAAACGAGAGTCAGGAGTAACGAGTCGATGACACGGCCGAGGCTCATAATCATAATCATCTGTGAATTAGACTCTTGAGTTAGGCAGGAGGCTTATATTCCATGCTGCTCACCATCTCTCCGGCTCGGTGGCAAGTCGGAGCGTTCTAGCCCCTCCTCCGAGTGAACGCTCTCCCATGACTGATGTGCCCTCACTTCTCATTCAGCAGCACACAGGAGGGGAGGAAAGGGAAGGAGGCTGCCACGAGTCAGCCATCAAGTTAGATAAACCAGACAAGACTTAATATTAGAAACCTATTTTACCATACGTACACGTGTAGTATCTATGTTGGAATGGCTTTAAGGCAATTCTCTAATAGGAAAATGCAAAAAAAAAAAATGCAAAAAGAAAACCAAAAAAAAAAACAGTAACAGCGAATTTCCATCAGCACTACACTGGTTATCAGTAAAAAGATGGATCGGATCGTGTTCATTTTTAATTCATAGGCTCTACTTGTATATTCAGTAGAAAAGAGCACTGCAAGTTTATAAAGTCATTTTTCTGCTGCCTGCTTAGTGCTGAATTATTTAAAACTCATTTGAAACACACACACACACACCTGACAGTTTTAAAAATACTATTTGACAACAGCATTTTCAACATCTATAAAAATATGTGCTAGAAAAGCAGATTCTGTACGCACCGTCTTTCATTAGCAAGTCCCAAAGTATTTTTACCTACTGGTGCCTCACACGTCACAAAATCACTTGAGAGGAACGGGAGGAAATGTGACCCTTTGTTCCAAGTGGAAATTACTTGGTATATATCATGCAGTTCACACCACCCACAAACTAAAATGAACTGGCTCATCAAAATCTGCACAATGTCAGTACACTGGGAGCTAGCCCTCCAAGGTTACAGAATCGTAAGTCCTCCACAAACTGACACTGCAACTAAGTGTTCTCTAGGCAAGAACTGATGGAATAAACTCAGTAACTTCTCTTGCCATGGGATGCAGCCATTGGAATACATCAGAGAAACTCAAGACTTTAAAAATTACATGGTAAATATGTGACTGGATCACAAAATTTCCATGATGTTTTCTTTTAGAAGGAAATTTGGTTTTAATAAATTAGTCCAAAGCTTTCACACACACACTCTCTCTCTCTTAGTTATCTCTTAAAACAAAAAAATAAAGATGTCCCCCCTCAAAATACAGATCCTTCTGGAAGTTGATCTAGCTTCCTCCACATTTATGCTTGCATCTCCTTTTTCATATCTACTGTTATTACAAGTTTTCCTTCTACTTTTCATAGTGAAACCTGCCAACAGATGCCGACTTGGTCTTTTCAGAGACAGCTCTTCAATGATCAATCCTATCATTTTTTTCCTTTTTAGTTTTTAAAATTTTGCATTTTATCATTATCAATTTCACCTTCCTCTAATGTTTTGTTACTTTTCTAACTTCTTAAGTTGAGGGCTTAAGTTATTTCCTTTGAAACTTTCTTGCTATTATTATAAAAAGCATTTAAGAGTTTGCCCTAGCCCACAGGTTTGATGTGGAACGTTCTCACTATTCATTTCTAAAGTCTTTTTTTTTCAATTTCTTTTTAATCAAGGAGTATTTAAATGTCTAAGTGATTATGACTGCTGGAATGTGTTTTTTTTCCTCTTGCTCAGATTTAGTTTTTTTAAGTCTTCATTATTACTTTGTGATCAGAGAATATGGTCTATAAAATCTCCGTAGTTTTAGAGGTGGTTGGGACTAGCTTTGTAGCTGAGTACACAGTCCTGGTTCGTCTCATGTAGGGACATGTGGTTCCCGTGTGCATGGCAGCCGCGCACTGCCTGGTTACTGCCCAGTTGTTGAGGTGCCTTTTCAAGTCTTCTTAATGTTCGGTTTTCCCTGTTCTTGTTGAATCCCAGGCTTTGCCTTGTAGCGCTGTACTCAGATTTTGGACCTGACTTCCTTCCTTATGACTTACTTTAGAATTCTGGACTTGGGTCAATCATTCGGCTATTTTACACTTTGCTTATTATCTTGTTGGGCCAATCACCCAAACTCTTGTTTTACTCAACAAAAGTTTATGAATACATTTCTTGAGTAGCTATGATGTGCCAAGCACTGTTTTAGACCCCAAGGATAAGCAGCAAACAGGACAGAGAGGTGATATGCCTGCCCTTGCAGAACTTGGAAGAAACAAGTAAGTTCAGATTCGTGAAAATATGCTGCTATATACTTATAGTTTAATGATTCAATTTTTCTACTGTAAATAATGCAAGCTCACTATAGAGAATTTAGCAAAAAAAAAGTTTAAAAGAGAAATAATTCCATAACTTTATGTTAACCATCCACTAATAATATTTTTACATGTTTCTCTCTAGTCTTTTTAGTGACTATTTTTACTTTGGAAAAAAAAAATCAAATCAGATTGTGTATAATACCTTATATTCTACTTTCTACTCTTACACTGAGATTTTTCCAATTCCATTAAACTTCTGAAAAACAGCATTTTAATAGTTGTATAATATTCTATTGCATCCTGATTTATTGAATCATTTACCTACTATTGGGCATTTAAGTGGTTTGCAGTTTTCCAGTGCTTCATGACAGTACATAAGCTATGACAATTTTTTTTTAAGCATTTCTGGTTATTTATAATTTGGACAGGTTCCTAGAAAGGTAATTACTGAATTAAAAGATGTAAAGTTTTTATAGCTCTTGTTTTATTAGCCACTGATTTTTTTTCTCTACATTGTTCATGGACTTTGTCCACTTGCCTAATATTCTGGTGGTTATTATTGTTCATCAGAGACGTGGTCCTCTTTTTCCTATTTCTAACTTTTTTGCCTTTTGTTTCGATTTATAATGTATTTGGATCTGGAAATAAGTTGTGTTGCTTTTGCCTTCATTTGAGATGATGTTCATTGTTCTTATGCTTAGAAATTTCTTCCCAACTCAAGAACTGAAAAATTTCCCTCACATTCTTAGTCATTTTTCAGATGTTATATTTAAGTCTTCTAAATATAATTTATAAAAAAAAATTGTTTTGGAGTATTGTGAGGGAATGCGCTAACTTTACTTTCTTCCAAATGATTAAAAGATTCTCCAAGTACCATGTACTAAATAACCCTATTTTCTCTACTAACTTTTGATGTTATCTATATTATGTTGTGGCCTATTTATTTATTATTCTGTTTGTGGCTTATTTTATAAAATTTAAAAAAAAAAAGCATGTTTTAGAATCAAGGAACTATGGTGATATAAATAATAAAAGAGACATATATTGCTAGAAATAAAACATGCTATTTATTTGACCTGTGTGTTATAAATGACTATAAAATTAAAATGCTCTCCTCTTGAATTCAGAGGGGAGCAATGTCCACTTAAAGAGAGATAAATTAGAATCAAATTATTTTCTCTCTCATATAAGCTAATGAGAAGCCCACTTGAAATGGAAGGAACAGTCAGCCCTCTGCAGCTTGTTCTCAGCTGGTTATCACAGAATAATTGATGTACTAATGATTGCAATTCATAGCACAGGCTGTCTGCATTTTGCATAATTTCAACCAAACCTGAATGTAAATGGAAAACAGTCCTCTTGCCTATTTAACTTCCATGACTTTTAACTAAAAACACTTAATATTACAGAAGAGGAAGGGGGGAAATTAGCAAATATAAAGCATTTTCTATTTTAAAACATTCCTCCTCATACTGAAATGGAAAGGAGTAAGTCAATGCATCAGAAATCTCCAGAGATGTGATTTATCATCTTATTAGTTGAGAGTGAATATTTAATTGTGTAGCATTTATCTCCAATAGTGTCTCCTGGAAAAAAGAAAAATGCAAATAGGCCAAAGTGCATATTCTAAATGCTCTAAAGGAAAATAAATATGCTTCCCAGGGTTCATTATTTTTTAATGAGAAAATATTAGTAAGAAAAAAAAATCAAGTCAAAATAATCACTACATTTGGTAATTAACTTTTGGGATTAGAAACACCCCTTTTCTGTAAAACACGTTAAACAGAGCTCTTCAATTTAGTAAGGTATATTTATTGATATCACCGTTTAATCCAGGACATGTGACTTTCCTCCAATTTAAGAAAAGAATCTTTGTAAAATAACCATCAGTCATTACCTGAGACACCCAATGCAGTAAGCCCAAGCCTTGCACCTGTCACTGTCACAGAACTGATCATTAACAAGCCTGCTTAAGTTAAGTACAGATTAGGTGGGTGCTATCATCCACACTCCCACAATTACATCACAGCATGATGGCCAATTAGTTTCAACCTGGGTAGTGAACCTTATTCCTGACAACTCTGTGTTCAGCTGAAAAAACAGCTGCTTCCTTATTTCTGCCTACTGCTTTCCTGTGTAATTCGGAGCCAGTCGGTTGGGCAAAGCGGGACCTAGAGAAGGTCTGATTAATTTAAAGGCAGCAGGAGTCCTCCATACTGGTGTGCTCTGGTTGGGACGGAAATGTCTCATATCCACCTCTGTGCATGACATATACATTTTCAAATGCAACCATGGCAGGACTATCCAATTACAGAAGACGGTATGTGTTCATACACCTAAATTAAAGCTTGCTTAGAAATCATGCTATGTGGCTAACTGAACGCTGCTGCTGGATCACGTGACAAATGACAAATGAGAGGAAGTTAACACTCACACACACAGACATTCAGGAATGATATTTTATAAATCTTGGTTAAAAATAAAACCAACTAGGGCCGGCCGAGTGGCGCATTGGTTAAGAGTTGGCTTGGGACGCCAGCTCTGAGCAGCAGGGCCCCGGTTCGGATCCCACATGAGGGCCAGTGACACTGCGCCCTCTACAGCTAAGATGGTGAACAACAGCTCGACCTGGAGCTGGGCTGCTGTGAGTCGCCGGTGACGGCGTAGGCTGCAGTGAGCCACTGTCCAATGGCTGGTGAGCGATCTGCCTCACCCGGGAAGAGCGCAATGATAATATCAACATGGGCCAGTGAAGCCATGTCCTCCACAACTGGACTGAAGAACAAAAGGACAGCAACTTATCTGTTCCCCTCCCCCAATTCCCCAATAAAATCTTTTAAATAAATAAATAAATAAATAAAACCAACAATAACAGTGAAGAGGAGTTGCTATGGACTGAATTGTGTCCCTACCCAAATTCCTATGTTGAAGTCCTAACTCCCCAAGGTGCTGGTATGTGGAGCTGAGACCTTTGGGAGGTGATTAGGTTTAGATGAGGTGCTGAGGGTGGGGCCCTGATGATGGCATTAGTGCCCTTATAAGAAGAGACACAGAGAGCAAAATGGCTCTCCTCTCATGTTTTTCTCTCCCTGCTATGTGAGAACACAGTAAGAACGCTACAAATCAGGAAGAAATTTCTCACCAGAAACCAACCATGCTGGCACCTTGATCGTGGACTGTGAGAAAATAACTTTCTGTTGCTTAAGCCACACAGTTCATGGCATTTTGTTATGGCAGCCCAAGCTAAGACAGACATCTAAGGAGATATGGAGGCTAAATGTTATGCGGTAGCTCAGATGAGATCCTGGAACAGAAAAAGGGCATTAAGTAAAAAACAGGGAAACCTAACTAAAGTACGGATTTTAGTTAATAATAATGTGTCAATATTGGCTCATTAATCATAATACATATACCATACTTAATGTTAAGATAAAAATTAGGTGAGACTGGGTACGGGTTATATGGGACCTTTCCATATATATTCACAGTTTTCCTGCAAATCTAAAACCATTCTAAAAAATAAGACATTTAAAATACATACATAAATAAAACCTATGTCTTTGATCTGCCCCCAAACAATCCATCATATCATTTCTCTATTTTCAATGTAAAAGCCGTTCTGTTAACTATAATTTAGAATAAGTGATTATTAACAACAGCAAAAAAAGAAATTCCCCTTAAGCATTGTCTAAATTATTATTTATGAAACCTGAAATTGTACTGTGTACCGAAGGTCTCTTAGTATATATAATCTAATAATTTGAGCCCATTGCAATTTGATATCACCATCATTAACTCTAAATAATTATAGCTTCTTGGAAATATATACAGAGCACAAACAGACAACTACACACAAGGAAATACAACTTACTAAAAAAAAGTGTCCCATTTCCCTAATAACAGAACTGTAAATCACAGCAATGAAATCATTTTTGTTACATGTAAAATTTCTCAAAAAGGTAAGAGGCTATTCCGACTGGCCAGGAAGTGGAAAAGCTGGCACTTTCATATGCTGTTGGCGGACTGTATCTTCCAGACAGCAAGCTGGTAATAAGTACAAAGGACCATGAAAATAGTTCAAACCCTTAACCCATGATTCTATGTCTGGGAATCTCCTCCATGGATATATTCAGACCTGGGAGCCAAGACTTGCAAATATATGTTCTGACAGACATCCTCACTTGTAATTTGAATGATTAAGTAGTAACATCAATGTGTAACATTAGGTATGTAAAAATCAGAGGCTGAGAAAATAAACTAAAGGAAGCAAACAACAGGCATCTGATGCAGCCATTAACACTGGCTTGTGCATGTAACAAACCAAGTGAAAGTGTGGAAAACATAATTGTGCGTGAGGGTAGGGATGTGTGATAGCAGAATGCTAATAGCAGTTTTCTCAGAGTGGGATACAATGGGCAATTGGTTTTCTTCATCATCCATTTATATGTTTTCAACTTGCTACAATGAATATGGAGTTCTTTCAGTTAGGAGCTGAGAACTTAGGTTATACTTTCATTTAGCTACCCCTTTTTTTTTCAGTTTATTTATGTAATTTCACCATTTTAAAAAGAAATTGTTATACTAAATCTCTTCAAGGAGAATAACTGAGGGAGATTCAGCAGTCAGATAAAATTGTCTTTTTCTGTTCTCAATGAGCCACCTGTTTGGCTCGAAGCTCTTCCAGTCGTCAGGGATGGGCCTGGTCACTTTGTCCAGGACAGGGCTGGGTGTGTTCTCTGTGCACGGGCTTGGGCCCCAGAGCCAGGGAGATGACTTACACACCCCCTTTCCCTGAATGAGTTCCGATTCCACTGAGAAGGAAAGTTCCCTGCCTCCAAATTTCTCATTTTCATCTCATAAAATCCATCTCCAGGGAATCACGGCTTTGCTCTCAGCTCGAGTTCTGTTCAACTGTGAGTCCTCCTGGGAGACAGACAAATGAACTAACTCTCTTATAAGGCTCATATAACTTTCTTTTATGGGAACCTGTAAAGACAGGAGGGAGGAAATGTACAAATGGACACTGGAGGAACACAGAAGAAAAATTCCCCCAAATTCACCAAATCTGCTTGACAGTCTTGGAATGTTGATTCAAACTTAGCTTTTTTTTAACAGGCTGTGAAAACATGTTTTCATGAAATAACACAAAGGGTATCAATTCTAAATACACCTGCCATCCAAGCTTATTAGAAAAATGCTACAGGCCCACTAGATACAAAGAAGAAAGATGTGATTGTGCCAGAGACAGAAAACCAATGCTTCAGAAAATGCTCACCGGGACAACAAATAAATTTGTATATACACAGGTATCTATACACACACATATGCACACCAAACAACTTGGCGACATCACATTACACCTACTGAAAAGTTATTGTTTTTCAAATGATGATACCCAGTGTGCAGGCCAATTTGTGCTAAGTGATAAAAATGACACAAGAAATTGGCATAACTTCTTGAAAAACTACTTAACCCATCCTTGGAAACCATGAACCCCAGACAGGGACCGTCTCTCCGCTCAGTAAGCTGCCCCAACCCTGAGAAGGTCACAGTCCCCGGTGCCCTTTCTATTGAAGAAGCTTTCTGCCTCAAGACTCAATTTGGGTATCATTGGATTTACATATGTCTCACCTGCTTATTTATACAAGCCCCCAGTTTATACCTTTTCTTTTAATTTGATTTTTTTTTCAATTATAATTGACGTTCAATATTCTTTTATATTAGTTTCAGGCGTACAGCATAGAGGTTAGACATTTATAGATCTTAACCCTATGTCCACTTGGTTCTTTCTTCTTTTCTATTAAGCTGTTGGCAATGCTTCTACATTTAAAAAGTTTAGAATGGAATGTTACACTTACCTTTGGGAAAATGTGTTAACTTTTACACCTCATTTTCTTTGCTCCCGATTACCCCTTCTCCATGAATTTTCAAAAATTGTTATTAACAACGTTGTTTATAACGGATCAGCATTTCTGGTTTAGGGCAAGTCTAAGTCTGTGACCCGCACATCTCTGTATACAGACAGCTATCTCGAGAGCCGGCACGGTCATACCTGAGCCTCATGAACACACAATACTCATTCCAACAAAAGACAACAAATTAGCAGAAGTCTGTGATCACAGCCTGTTCTCACTGCCACCAAAGTCCTGGCAATCTAATTATTTCGTCCACTAAAATGACACCAATCCTACAAATATAGTTAACTCTAGTTTAAGCAAGTAGTAGGTGCTTGAAAGGGACACCCCTCAAAGTTGTTACACTGTGTCCCACGATAAAAATGCATTTTAGACTTGACCCAGAACACATACACATATGTATAACTCAAACAAAAGTTCCTTGAAATAATACTTACCCTTACTGCGTTTAGCGCTAACATTGTGCTCTCTCTCTCATGCTGGTTGTGACCCACTCAACTGATTTCAGGATATTCTAAAGGGTTAGAACCTCCAGCTGAAAACCACTAGTTTTAAGCCCTGTTACCTGATGGGTGATGTTGTCAGGACTCACAGTGCCACAGCATCTCAGGGTGGATCCGTCCCCAAGTTCTATCCTTGCTCTCGTCTACTTTAACTCCTCTTATCCTCTGTCCCCACACACTGTCCTTTGTACCCGTTACTTTTCATTTTACTTTCCCCCTTTCCTTTGCATTAGCCTCACTGTTGCCATTACAGCTTCCGCAGAACAAATCTCCCCAAATGGGGTGGCATGAAACAGCAAGCATTTTCTTCACCTCAGGTTCTGTAGGTCAGAAGCTCACAAGGAGCAGCCCGGAGGGCAGCTGGTCTCTGCTCTGCTGTGTCAAGGCTGGGCTGACTCCGGGCTGTGTCAACACTCACATGTGTGGTGTCGACGCCACTTGGCTGGGCTGTCCCTCGGAGCACGGTGGAGTCAAGGCAGCTGGGGTTCTTATCTTACACGGGCTCCAGTGGCAAGTGTTTCAGCCCGAAAGGCAAGTAACTCGCCTCAGAAGTAATGTGGCACTTCTACTGCCGTCTACTGGCTACAGTGAGTCACAAAGCCACCCAATTCGGGGCGCCACCTCTTGACGGTGGAGTGGAAAAGTACTAAACAAACATGTGGCACAGGAGATGGTGGGACAGCCATCTTCTAAACCATAATTCCCCAGCCTCCTTTCTAATTTGCGAGGCAAAGATCCAACAGTCTACTTGGTGGCTAGATCCACGATGGGTGGCGACTGCCACTTCAAAATGTCACACACCCAAGCTGGAACTCACTGTCCTCTTCTTTCCCATTCCCCATCTCAGTGCTACTGGGGACAAAAGAAGTATGGATGGCATGTTAGACAAATATGTCAGAAGTTCCTTCTCACAAAATGTCAGCAGCAGCAAGGAGAGAACTCAAAGGAGCATGGTAGTTCCATGCAGCCTGGTGAATTCTGTCCCGTAGGGGACACAGGCAGGCTTCATAGTCAATCTCCACAGGAAAAGAGAAGCAGCCGTTCTCCTTCGGACAAAGAGTTAACAGTTCACGTTGACAGTTGTTAATCGGTGATGTCAGAGACGAAGTAGATTTTCACATACGCTGTACTGCACCCCCCTCTCACCCTTCCCTGACCGCCGGACACTCCCTTGGAAGAGGTTCTCCTTGTTCAGGTTCCACATCAGCAACTTTCCTTTCCTACAAGCTAAGAAACCTTCAAGTGGCTCAAGAGGTAGCCTGAGAGTTCAGAGCCGCCACTTTCAGAGCGTGCTCCATGGACTACTGGAGAACCCAGAGATCCTTCCAGAGGCTGCATCAGAGCTGCTTTCATAACAACAGCGAGCCATCACTTGCCAGTTTTGCTGTGCTGACATCTGTGCCAGTGGCACAAAAGCAAAGGTGGGCACCAGAGCTGATGCCTTAGCATGAACCAAACAAGACAGTGGCCCCAAACAGCACCAGCAGTCATTGTATTCTTCACAGCCACGCATTGTTAGACAAGCAAACCCAAAAAAGGGGAAGTTTTAAGAATATCTTTGAGGAAGCAGTAAAATACTTAATTTTTTTAATATCATTATTAGCACACATCTTTTTAACATGCAATGAGACAAAATGGGAAATATGCATAAAGCTGTGTCTCAAAGTGAAATGCTTGTCTCCAGATGAAGCATTAGTGTGGTTGTCTGAGCTGTGAGATGAATTAGCCACTGTTTTCATGGACCATTCCCCAGCATGCTTACTTAAAAGAAAAACGGACCGATCATGCTTAAATACATGGAAAATGGCACACGTTTTCTCAAAAATAAAGTGAGCCTTCACAAAAAAAAAAAAAGATAATATACATAGAGCTCACAATGGCGCTTGGCTTGTAGCAAGTCCCCAGGGCAGGAGTCATTATTATTATGACCCACGGACTGTCACACAGGCTTGGGAACCTCTCTCCCACCTACTCGCTCCTTTTCTATTTTCTCTGTCTCACTGGTTCCAGTCTTTAGTTTCTTCTCTAGTCTATGTCAACAGATGAACCAGATCCCTGCCACCAAATCTCAAATCGTCACACCACCCCTGGCCTCCTCTCCTAAACCACAGATCAGTTCATGGCTGCTCTTCCTCAGAAGCCAAATCTGTGTGTCCACCTGACTACAAGCAAGGCCTGAATTCATCAACCTGCCATCCCAAGCCCTCTGAGATGCGACTTCATCTTGACTCTCTAGCCCGGTGTTTATAAAACCTACCTTGAAGACTGACTATAATCTCTGTAGAGAATCTTCAAGCGAGTGCTAAAACAAGCGGGTGCCATCATCAGGCAAATTTGGCAAACTAGTCAGTTACTCTGATGTCTTTCTTGCAACATGTTTCAGAACCTTTCACACGTTCATGTGCCTTGTGGCCACTGGACTAGAACACAGAACACACATGTGCAGAGTTTACTGACCAGGGAGCCTTGTTCCAGAGAGCATCTCAGGAAACCAGTGCTTGAGAAAACACATCTGGGGGAGCGCCGCTCACGAAATTCATCTCCCAGTATTTGCAGACAGGTTCTCTGCTGTTCGGTCAATTGTCATGTTCCTTCTATTCCCATTGCAGAGTAGTGGTCTCATCATCTGCCCTATTATCTCCCAACACTCAAAGCACATACACCGCTCCCCCCGCCCCCGTCACCCCAGGAGCCTCCTAATTTCTTAAATCAGAGTTAATAATCCTCCTTTTTTGTTTCTCTGCTTTCACGCAACTAAAATTTCTGCCTTCTGTTTTGTTTCAATTAGTTGTTGGTGAGTGTTTCTTTTACTAAATTGTGATGTCCCTGAGGGGAGAGGGATAGAGTACTGATTCAGGTCAATATTTAACAAGGATCCCAAAAGCAAAGGTACAAAAGGGAACAAATGTTCTTTTTTAACTCAAGATTCAATTTAAAATTGCTCAAGATTACCCTTTTCTTACATTTGAGGGAAATACCAAGCTACGAAACAATGAGATATTGGCCTACCTTATAAATGAAGAAAAATGAAGTAAAATTAAAACACTTGTCTGAGGTCATACAGGAATCTAGCAAGAGATTTCAGGCCAAAAGCAACAAGAGAAACTATAGGTCCTTTCATTGATTGTATTAGGGTTCTCCAGAGAAACAGAACCAATAAAAATGTAAATATATTTATTATAAGGCATTGGCTCACATGATTATGGAGGCTGAGGTCCCCCCCCAGTCTGCCATCTACAAGCTGGAGATACAGAAAAGCCAGCGGTAAATACTCCAGTCTGGGTCCAAAGGGCTGAGAACCAGGAACGCCAATGGTGTACGTCCCAGCTCAAGGGCAAGAGAAGACCAATGTCTCAGCCCATATAGGCAGAGAGAGAGTTCAACCACCCTGTGCCTTTTTGTTCTATTGAGTCCCTCAATGGATTGGGTGATGCCCGCCCACAGTGGAAGGCCATCTGCTTTACTCAGAATACCTATTCAAATGCTAATCTCTTCTGGAAACACCCTCACAGGCACACCCAGAGATTATATTTAACCAGCTATCTGGGTATCTCACGGCACAAACTGGCATACAAAATTAACCATCACACTGACGTTCTTTAACTTACAGTCATTCAACCATAAATATTCACTCAGTGCCAGTAAGTGTCAGGAAGGTGATTAAAATACAAAGATGAATAAGAAGCAGTCCTGAGCCTCAAGAACTCCCAGTCTAGAGAAGAAAGAAAGGAAGGAAGGAAGGAAGGAAGGAAGGAAGGAAGGAAGGAAGGAAGGAAGGAAGGAAGGAAGGAAAATTATGATGGAGAATTATGGTGGAAAAATCCACAACATTATAGGAGTAATTAACTCCTATAGACAAAGAAGTAGTTAACTCTGGCTGGGGAAGTTGGGGAAAGCAGCACAGGATAGACACCATTTGATTTGGGTTTTGAATGATAACCAAGAATTCACAAGGAGAAAAGAATAAAGGGCATCTCACAGAGCGAAGGGAGATGAACTCTAAGGCTCAGGCACACATGGTTGTGTTTTGGCACCCCACCATCCTCTACCCATCTGATGGCATGGTAGGCTGAATATGATCCCCAAAAAGATATCCACATCCTAGTCTTTGGAACTGGTGAATGTTACCTTTCACGGCAAGGATTTTCCAAGTGCGGTGAGATGGAGCAATTATGCTGGGTTACCATGGTGAGTCCTCAATGCAATCGTAGTGTCTTTATAAGAGAGATGCAGAGGGAGATTTGACACAGCCAGGAGAGGAGAAGGCAATGGGACCTCGGAGGCCGTGGAGTGATGTGGCCACAGCCCAGGGATGCTGGCAGCCACCAGAAGCTGGAGGGGACAGGACAACACTCTCCCCAGAGCTTCCAAGGGGAGCACGGCGCTTCAGCCCATGACACCGAGTTCATATTTTTAGCTTCCAAAACCATGAGGGAAGAAATTTCAGTTGTTTTAAGCCACGAAGTTTGTGGTAATTTGTTACAGCAGCAAGAAGAAATTATTACAGATATTGTCTACCATCTGCATATAGAATTATTTTCCGACATCCATGGAGGACTCTAGAATAATCTCTCCTTTGTCCTGGGTAATTTCACCGCCCGTGTAGATAATCCACCCAACAACTAAACCCACAACCAACCCCTTGACTCCAATAAGCTTCTATTCCACCATTCCTCCGTTTCATAGCACCCCAGACACACTCTGCACCATTTCACCAATAAAACAAACGCCGGCATCCTGTCTTCTGTTCACACAGCGCTCTGTTTCCAAACTGGACAAATCCTCCACTCTTCATCCCTCCGTTGCCCGCTGTCCACAGGCCTGTTTGGTTCCCTTTCTTTCCCTTCCTGTCACCACCAGGACAATCGTCTCAACAGCGCCCACAGGGGAGTCTGCCGAGGCTCAGGGAGCACCAGGCCCCTCACTTTCAGGAACCTTCGGAGCTGTGGGAGGGGTCCAAGCCACATGTTCACGTGGTCATCCTTTTCTGAAAACTTTGTGGGAGTGAGACAGCTGAACCACAATCAGCTAAAACTGCCATCTCTTTCCACTCCAACTTTCCCACTGTCACCTCCTCCAGGTCAGGTGGCACCGGAGTGGCCACAGACATTTTGGGGATTCAACTAAAAGGAAGCTGAACTGAAAACACATTAAGTTTGGGCTCAGTGGGTCTTATTTACGTATATGGTTTGCTGTCATGCAGGGTTGTCACTGTTAGTCATTGCTGTGTAGAAGTGGCTTACAGAGATATTCTTAATACCCACTGTGTATCCTTAACTAGAATTTTAACAGGCAGCACAGGTGTGGACTCCACCTGCCCTGTCAAGAGTCCTAAGGCAGCCAGCACTGGCAGGACAGTCAGCATGCTGGAGTCAGAACCCAGAGTCTGGAAAATTCTTCTAATCGCCGAGCAGGTAAACTATAAGTGGAAGATTCAGTTCCTAATAATTAACACATAGTTAAAACAGAAATTCTCCATCAGGAATAGACTAGATAACGTAGACATGAAATTATATATATGCACCATTCACTTTCCTTTTCTTTTTTGAGAATCATGCAAAATACACTTTATCAGAATTCCTGTGTTTGTAGCTCTCAAATAAAAGTATTTTCAAATCATATCAAAAGCTATAAATGGAAGTAATGAATAAGTTCCTGGGTTTCTGGTAATCCAATTAATGAAGGGTGAATCATAAGAATATTAGTAACATTCCTTGTTGACACAGCACGGAGTATTGGTATCCGTGAAGAAAATATACATCTCGTACTATGCCACTCAAGACCATTGCTGACGCTCAACTCGATTCAAAGAACAGTCAAGAAACTTGAAAATTGTTAAGAAAACTTGGAAAGTCCTTAAATTTGACAGTTCATATGTAAAAATAGCTTAATAGAAATTTCGCCAAATCTGACAATTCTAAAACTTTACACAATGGGTTGTGAAAGCTTTTCTAAACTCTCAATAATAAAAAATTGACTTTGACGCACCATGCTGTTCTCTCTACAGAAACGCTATTGCCAAATTATTGTCACATGAAGAAAAGATCAAACAGTATGCAGCAAAATCTGTGGAAATATTACAGAGGCATGCCAGGGAGTTAACATTATTTTTATGGCTTCTGTAATGTTTATAGTATGGGTCACCTCTTTAAAATGTGTAAATTGTTGTGCTTTCTTTTCTCATTTAAAATGTTTACTTCTGTTTCTAATTCTGTATTTCTTTCTTAAGGAGGAACCACAAAATTGAATAAGCTTCAAGCCCTCAAAACTAAGTTCTGCCTTTGATAGAACACTCACCTTGCTCAATTCCTTCCCTTTGGCTATTAACCTCCAACCCTGGATTAACCCCATGTCGTAAATGCAGAAAGAACTACAGAATCAGAAAATCATCTTTCACAACTCACCATGAAATAACCAATTCAGATAAGGATCATGAGACACATACCAAACCATTAGGACAAAGGTGGCTGAGAACAAGCTGTCAGCATGATGTCCAAATATCAACCCCACAGGTTACCTGCTAATTACAAAAGGGTAGCTGCACCCTCACGATGGAGATTACCTTAGTCAAGTGATTCAACTCACAAGTCCGAACTGTGACAATCTGGTATTACGGCCTTCCTGATGTGACGCAATATGGAGTCTATGGTATCACGCCATGAAGTATTCTTGCCCAAAACACCCAGCGTGAGCCTTTAGACCTAGCTTCCAGTTTCCAGAAATGCAGGGATCAGAGGAACAAGTTAAATCATCTTACAAGGAAACCAGCAGGCACATCTAGAACGTGGGACATTCTACAAGACAAGAGACCTGGTCTCTTTAAAAGTTTTCCATGGAAAGGTAAAAAGGTGGGAGGGCTGCCTTAGTAAAAGAGTAAAGGAGAGAACAGAAATATAATAATCAAATGCAAGGTGTGAACCCTGACTCCATCCTGGCCCTACCTCACACCCCACCCCCTGAAAAAAAGTTACAAGAGGCATTTTGAAAACTGGGAGATTTGAATGTGGACCAATTAATTACTTGGCAACACTGGAATTACTACTAATTTTCTTCAGTATGACAACAGTAATGTGGTTATGCAAAAGAATAGCTTTATTTTTTAGAGCTGTAAGATGAAGATTTTAGGGGTGAAGTTATCATGGTGTTTGCAACTTACTTTCAAATAGTTCAGCAACTTTATGTTTGAAAACGTTTACAATTAAAAAATTGGAAAAAGCCAAAAAAAAAACCATATTAAATCTATTTTTCTCTCATTTGGTCAATCTAACCAAGTGGTTTTTAGTAGGATCAAAGTAATTACTCTCCTCAAGCATGGGCAGTGAAGCAGGACCCAAAGCCAAGAGGCTAAGGTTTTCGGAACTGCCATGTTGGACCAAACGGTCGTCTCGAGTTCCAAATCAGTCATGGCCTCCTTAATTTGTGCGGAAGAGTAGCTCACAGGACTTTTCAGACTGCTGACTGTCATTCAGGATGGAAAAGTCAAGTAGGAACAAGGGATGGTAAGAGACAGAACTCAAATAAAAAAATGTTATTATTTTGAGGCAGAAAAAGAAAGCAGGCATGATTCCTCTTAGAAACATTGCACACTTTCAGTGACTTATCTCATACTAAAAATGATGAGTTAAGTACTGCATCGTGTATAAAGCACTTTCATACGGATCACTTCTTTGACTCCTTAAAACTGACATGAAACAGGAAAGTAAGCAATATCCCCATCTCACAGGTAAGGACAATGAGGCTCAGAAGAGGCCGTATAATTTGCCCGAGGGCCTACCACTGGGATGCGAGCCCAGGTCCTTTCACACTTAAAACCACAGTTTTCTGGTGCGGTGGCTGTCTCACTCTGGGTAACGTTCATCTGTCTGAGCTTCAGTTTTTAGACTCGATGGCCTTAGGCTCCTAAGAGAAACCGCAGAGGTTCAGCACCGGGGCTAGGAATTGAGACTAGGAAGTCACAGGTGGCATCAGGACTCCCCTCTTTCCGCCAACCCCAGGTGGCAGGGGTGGGAGGTGGCAAGGGGCAGGGGCTAAGTCTGTGGGGAGGCCGCCTCCTGAAGCAGCCTGCACACCTCGCTCCGGGGCCACCTGAGGCACAGGGACACCTCTTCAGGCCCAGTCACCTCCCAGGGTTCCAGGACACGCAGAGAAATGAAAAGACCATGTGAGGCAAAGCGATCACTGAAACAAGTACTGTGAAAAGCAAGAGCACCAGGAAAGGGGTGTGACTACTTCACCATGAAGGTCAAGTGCACACCCCGCACAATGCCTAGCGGCTGGCTGTCTGGAGAGGCTTCCCGCCATAACATTCCGTAACCAGGGGAAATTACTAATTCCACGGCTTTCGTAAAACACGGAGGGCCACCAAATGTTTGCTTGGCAGATTTTTCTCCCCCCCTCCCAAAGGGCAGCTCATTAAGTCCGACAATAAAGCAGGCTTTGTTTTGAAGATTTACAGTGTTTTCCCAATGAAAATTCTAATTGACAACCACCAGGAGTGTAACAATGCAGAGCAAAGAGAGCTCTGGTTTCTCCCATTCTTCCAAGATCCATCTCAAAGAAGCACTTGCTTCTTAGGTTTCCTGAGCCAGTGTTTAGCTCAGTCTTTATTTGGACACGGGCATAAATAGATGGTTGGATAGCAGAAGCTTTTTATTCAAAGTAGTCAAATCTTAAAAACCAAAAGATGTATTCTTTCAAACTTCAAAGATAAGGAATTTATTTAATTCCCAGGTCCTTCCAGGCAGGATAAGCATATTGCATAAAAATACAACCATGCCTTTTGCATGTAAGCGGTGGGGGAGAACCCTAAAAATAATAAGATGCATGATGAGAGTCTTCAGAAATACATGCATGATAATATTAAAGGCACTGCTATTCAAAGGATTCATTATGGAATAAAAGTTCAAGTACCAGGGGGAATGATTTTCATATGAATGTTGGGTGCTGCTGTCACATACAAGAGTGTCTCCTCCACACTGAGAAGCCGGTCAGAGAGCTGTGAGTGACAAGGTATAGAGGACTGTTCAGATAAGGAACAGACATTAGGGGACCCTTTTTCAAAACAAACTTTGAAGATTTTGTTAGGCTTTGTTCCTGGAACTGTCACAAAATAACAATACAGTTGCAAATGAGTGGCGTTCAGTGGCCATATCACAGCCTTTCATAGACCAGCTGGCAATGGCTGCCCAGGATGGGAAATTAGCATTAAAGAAGGTCTCAAGGTTACTGGGCTGACACACAGCCTTAAGAGAACATTCACAAGTGAAGTACAACACTCAACAGCCACACAAACCGAAAGCAAAATAAAAACTCCTGTCTGAAAGGAACGGCAGTGAGAAAATCATCCTTGCTTCCTCGTGAATCTTCCTGAATCTCCCTCTTCTTCAGTGTCCAGGTCCCCACAGTAAAAATAAACCAACCAACCTGGGGCTTCCAGTTGCCTTATACAGATGAAAAGAAGTGAAGCTGGTGGAAGAGGTGGGAAGATAACACAATCCACCCTCCTTTTTCTGAACAGAAAGCAGAGAAAGGAACCAAAGTGGAAAAGCACAGCACCCAGGCGGGGGCGCCAGACCAGGAGTCAGGGGGCCTGAATCCAAGCGGGTCTGGTACCTACCAGCAGCTGTTTGATGAGTCCCTTAACTTCCTGAATCTCCTTGTCCTCATCTGTCAAGGATTCAGACATCAGCGGTTCTCAAACTGTGCTCCTTGGAGCCCTCGGGTTCTGAGGCAGCCGCAGTGACACGGGGATGTGGTGAAGGGAATGGGGCCCGATGCTTTGTCTCAACCCAAAACAGTTTGGAGGCGATCCATTTTATATGTCGAGGTTGTGAATAAAGCCTTTTGTTTAGAGTTCTATTACCAAGACAATTCACAACTAAAATGGTTCAAAAGCACTGGACCAAAATACCTTTTTATCTTTATAATTACGTGGTTTCTATGTGTCTCTTTGGGTTATTGTTGTTAGAATTGATTAATTGATAGGCTGGTTATTATCGATCCTCAAGTCTGTAATATCAGGTTCTCTTTCTTACTCCTACTTAAAAGGTGAGAAAACTGAAGCTCAGATAAGACAAGCACCCCAAAATCATACAGCTCAGTAGGCGACAGGATTCAAACTCAGGAATGTCTGACATTAAAACCATTAAGCTCAATTCTGTCCTTCTGATTACAGAATAAATTTCACTGTAAATAAAAATTGGTTACCTCATTGTTATTGCAATTCCTTCTCCACAGAACATGAGGTTCTTCATTTGTATTCTCTAAGAGTAAACACTTACCCTGATGAGATGAAGTGAATAGCCACAAGTTCTGCCCAACAAGCAAATCTGTTGGGTACCGGAAAACCCATAACATTGACAACGCCTCCGGGGCAATAGTGGTTGTTAAGAACTTTCAAAGCAAACAAAACTCCTAAAAAAAGAAGCAAGAGCGAACAAATATCAACAATCCAAATGTGGAGATAATCAACATCTGCAAAGAAAACTAGTTGAAAGTGAAAATGATTATTCGGTTACATCCAATTTTTTTTGCTTTGAAACATGCTCTATTCCTTGTAAGTCAACCCAGCTTGCAGTACAAAGATGGTATCTGATGTTTCCTAACACAGAAGTTCCTGCTGACTTTCTGTATGCTACTACATACATGTCACATATATGTGGATAAAACACCAGCAGTGGAACTAAATGCCACTGAATCGTACACTTCAAAATCATTCATTTATGCCACGGGAATTTTAACTCAATTAAAAAAACGTACATAACTAAGGTGTATTTTTCTAACCTCTATGGAAAGACATGTGAAGGCGGAACACGTTTTCTTTCCTCCCCCACTATCAGATGCACGAGGACGCATCTGAGAGGGAAGGGGCAGCATGGCAGGAAAGTCGAGGGAAGGGTGAGATTTCCCTCTGTTTCCCCTTCCCTTTCTGATTTTTAGAACACCTAATTTAAGCCCTGATGGGAATTGCAGTCCTAGAACATATGTGTAAAATAGAAGAACTAGTAAGGGGGGCAAGTGAGAGGCAATGCAACACCAGGTTCAAGTCACGCAGAGTGGCTTCAGATCCCAGCTGCACCCCTTACTGGCTGTGCAACCCTGAGCAAGTTTCCTCACTTCTCTGAGTCCTGGCTTCCTCACCTACAAACCTAAGATGATGCCAGCTCCCTAGGACCCTGTTACATGAATTAAACAGCATGAGTTATGCAGAGTGACTACGATGGCTCCTCAAACACGATGAGCGTGCCATGGTAGGGTGTGATGCATTTCTTTTAATGCAGTTATTACGAGGCATACTCATCTTTTTAGAGCTCCGTATCACAAATACACCTGTGGGTTTTTCCCTGGCCCCACCATGATGGAGCCAGTGTCTAGTTCCAGTACTGCATGCATCTCCTACAAAACTACCTGTGGGCAGGCCGCGGTCCAACCTGTCCAAGAGTAAATGGACAAATAGCAAAACCTATTTCCCGCCTGGGCTCCACTCAGCATCCTCCCTCCAAAATGCAATGCCCAGCAGCCCTGAAGCACTCAGAACTCAGCTCCCTCACCAACTAGAGACCCACGCTTTGTAAAAAGATAGCAGCCACGCCTCTTGTACCATCTATGCATGCATGCTACCTCAGGAGTCTGTCTGCCTTACCCGAGAAACCTACAGCACAATTCCTTCGGAAGCCAGGTTCACCCAGAAATTCTGCAACAGCAAGTTCCAAGAACAGGTACACCACCCCAGTGAGCAGGGAGAATGTGGTGACGACGTAGGCAAACCATCTGCTTCCTAGTCTTCTTTCGAGGTTTATTCCTTTCCACAGCATAGACACCATATTGAAGTACAAATGCCAGTCGTCTGCATGGTGAATGGGGGACAGCAGTAAGCGCTGCCAGTCCTTCTGCTGGTAACACTTCTCCACGCTGATGCAGGAGCTCTGCAGCGACTTCAGAGGACTCAGGAAGAACCAGATGTTGACAGCCAGAGTCGCGAGGGTGACAGGCGGGATATTGTTGATGCCAACCTGGAAGATCTGAGACAGCAGCAGCAGCAGCCCCGTGTTAACGCCTCTTGATCTCCGCTGCATGGTCTGATATCAACCCAGTGATGGGGAAACGTGCTCAGGTTTTAGGAATCCAGGGAGGTATACCGACAGCTGAACCTAAAACGTAAAATAAAATACGCAAGAAAATCCACCAGTTAAAAGTGAATACATGGATAAGACACGCACTTAAAGGTGAGACTCCATGATGTACATCCCACCTCTCATCTACCAGAAACATCTATTTTCAGGGTCTTCCAGAATAACATCCAGGACACTGGCTGAGACCCTTCCTTCATATTACATTCTAAAATAGAAGTTTTATCCCCAATCCCAATGGACCAGTTAAAAGACGGGTGTGCTTTCTCTGACAAATATGCCATGGAAATATGACTGGTCTTCCTTGTAAGGAAGCTTGTAACCTAATAAACAACCTACAAAGATAGTGCATAAATATTTAATAATGATTTCTGCCAAGAACGTTGGTCAGGATTCTTTACCTCCTTCATATTTTCAAAGAAATACTCAGTTGTGATATATTACATAGTTTGCTCCAAAGTTTTTAAACATCATTAAGCACGTTTTAAAATACAAGCATACATTATCTTCTATTCCATGTTGCTAGGTATCAACTGCAGGAATACCTTATTTTCACAAGAACCTCAGCTTTTAAGTTACCTCCTATGTGCCAATCCTGCATTAAAACACAGTCCCTGCTTTTAAGGAACTCATTTTCCACTAAGATATAAACCAACAACTGCCACACAACGTTCAAAACACAGTGACAGAGGGTACCCGGTCCCCAGGCACCGGATTCAGCCTGAGTGGTGACATGACTCTGGTCTTCAAGGGTGAACTCGAGTTGGTGACAAAGAAGAGTTCTAGGGTTCGGCAGTCTGGTTCTCCACTCCCTGAACTTGGGCTGGCCTTGGGACTTGTTTGATGTATAAGAGGCATAAGAAAGAATGCTCTATGAAGTCTGAATCTAGGCCTCAGGGTGATGTGCAGGCTTGTGCTCTCTCTTCAAACCCTCCCAAGCAGCCATGTGGACAAGTCCAGGGTAGCCGTCACCCTGACGGCCCTGGGCACTCGCCAGCTAGTGCCCCAAAAGCAAACTGTCAACGGGACCAGCAGCTGACCACAGATGCACAGGTGAGTCCAGCTGAGCCCAGACTAATTGGCTGACCCACTGGACAGTGAGCCAAATAAATGATACTTGACTTCACCAAGTTTTGGAGTGGTTTGTTAGACAGCAAATACTAACCGCCACCTAAGGTACTTGCTTTGGTGATGGGCTGGTTGCTGCTCATGGGAAGAAACTAGTAAAGACACAGACTAAAGATGCAAGAGTTAAAAGGAATCGAGTCCTTAAAGGGAAAAGCCTTGTCCGTCATAACATGACATTTATGTCATAACATCAATTTACGTTATGACATAAATGTCAGGTGCAGATACGGGTCAGGAGGCAGATTAGGAGACAGGATGCTGAAAAGGTGCTCGTCCAGTGCTTGTTTCCTCTGTGGGGCTTTCTTGGCGTCCACCCAAACAGGTAGCGCTCTGGTACCCTAAAGGTTCTCATTCAGAGGGCACGCTGGGAAGTCCATGGGCTTTGGAGTAAAACAAAGGCGGGGTTCTCCTACTTACTAGCCCTGCGACCTCGGGCAAATTACTTAGACTCTGCAGTTCAATCGTCAGATTAAATTGGGAATGCCTCCTTCCAGGACGACGGTGACATGTCTGGGACAAAGCCGGTGCTGAGTCAAAGGCAGCTACTGTTTTCATTACTATAAAGTAACCTCACTTATGTGAACAATCATTTGCAAATGGTAGCATCCTAATTAGCCTCAAATGTACTCCCCATTCGCCCATATGGATTCTTATCATCACCCCAAGAAGAAATGACCAAGAAAAAAATCGTGTGTGTGTGTGTGTCTCCATTATTAACACAACCCAAGTTTCTTTATTGCCACCGATTTATTATTAGAGCTCTTTAGCAGTCTCGTGAGATAGAGAATTTCATGAAATTTCAACTGCAAAGCTCCCAAATAATTTTGGAAAACTGGTCTATATTTTTCACATTGGCCTTCAAGACAACATTCTTCTCCAACTACTGTGACTTTCTTGCGATTCTCCTATATAATCCTATATATCAAACATCATTATCTGTAACAGGAGCAATGAAAAACCATGGCTTTGATCACCAAGCAACCAGCATACCAGAAATCACAAAGAAACCCTTCAGTGTCAGCACAAACAGTGCCCTGTGGAGGCCAGCACACAAACAGCAGAAAATCAAAACAAATTAGGTCCTCGCTTCGTAAGAAAAAGTTCCGCCTCGATTGGAATCATTAGTGATGAGGAGAATAAACAAAAAGGTAGTCGAGTTTCCCCAATTTTTTCTCACACTGTGCAACCAGGTTCATTCACATCACAACTGCTTTACGTCATCGCTCGAAACCAAAGGTCCCTTTCCGTTCCCCTCCCTTGTCTCCTCTCAGCGTGTTGCACCACTTCCCTGGGACATACTGCCTTCCTGTTCTGCTTCACCCCTCTGCTTCATACTGCTTCACCCCTCCTTCCAACACCCCCACACACACTCTGCTTTTCGCTTTTCGTCCACCCTGACTCTCTTTTGCACATGCTCACAGAACTTCACTCTCACAGTTTTTATACTTCTTTTTATCAGGATGATTCCTAAATGTGTCTTTTTCAGCCTGGATTTCTCAGTAGGTTTCAGGGCATAATCTTATAGGAAGTATAGAGAGAGCACCAAAAAAAACGTATCCACATTTTAAGAAAGGAAAAAACCATTAAAATTGTAATACTCCATATATACTGATAACAAAAGATGAACACAAGTCACGTTTGACTCCTGCGATGACAAGAGGTGCTCAAAGTGGTTACCGTCAGCATCCAGACACTTCTGATGACGGCGAACTACTGCTTGAGCAACGTTGATCGAAGTGTCCACTTGTCTACATTTTTTTGGCACCCCGGTATAGTCTGCCTGATCTCTTGGTTTCTGAAAACTGAACTGTCCCTCCTCACAGATGACTACTCAGCCATTCCTTCTATCACTCATTTATTTAATAAATATCAAGTCCCAAATACACGCCAGTCCTTGTGTCAGGTGCTAGAGGTGCAGCGAAGAACGAAACACTTACAATCCCAGCACCTAAGTGGCTCATTTCTATTTGTTGAACGAAATAAAAATATTGGCTGCTGAAAATCAAAAGATGAATAAAATGATGTGGTTCATCTTCTCAACACATGTATGCTTCACACGAAGGCAGATATAACCATAGTCAGTGTGAGAAGTGCATAACATGCTGGTATGTTGGGCTCCGCTCTCGTCAAGGCCACTAGAATTTGGTGTAGGCAGAACCTAAGTTTGAGTTTTAAGCTGCAAAGATAAATCGGCACTATTTCATACCAGCTCTATGCACAGCCCAGTGTCCCCCCGAGTAGGTTATCAAGTCAGTCACCCAAGGTGAAGGGTGCCGCCTGTAACAAGGTAACAAAAATCCATGATAACAGCATAAGTGGCCGAGGGCAGACTTCTCTTATCGTGTTTGATCACCACTGAATACCCAGAGCTTAGCACAGCGGCTGGCATCTAGTCAGTACTTACAACTTTTGCCCAGTGACTCAAGATTAGTATTTTTAACACATTACACAATAACCGAGACTGACTGAAAAGGTTTGAACACCTATGAGATGATCAGCTCTGAGTCTTTTTCCTGCAATTGTAGCAACCTTCCCCACGGCACCATATGTATTATTCCACTTGCCATTTTTAGTTCCAGAACAGTGTTTATAACATTTATCTCAACTTTACAGGAATAAACCTCTGGTCCCTTTAAAATGTATTAATAGGCTGCTTTGCCAGAACTATTTGATTTTTTTCAATGGCATTTTAATTATGTAGTAATACACACCAGACAGCTCTAAATCAAGGTTGTGACAGAGAGAAATGGAAGACTTCTTGAAATATTAATAGGAAAATTAGCAATATTTACTTTTAATGAGAAATTAAAAATTAAACAGGTGTGTAATAAGAAAAACGAAGTGGCTAGAACAAACAAAAGAAGCTGAATTCATAACTGGGAAACCAATGTGTCTCAAGGGGGAACGAAACGCATTTTATAAAAAGGGAAAAGAAACTAATTGTGGTGATTTTCGATTCTACTTACAAAGCAGGAAATGTTTCATCACTATCATTTACCAGGGAGGCATATACCTCAATTTTCAGTTTAAATGTTCAAGAAGAATTGAGAGCATTCAACTGCAAGAATCCACACCAGTTATAAATTATATTCACAATCTGGCATCTGATAGTAACCANATTCCCCCTTTACTACTAACTTGTATCTTAGGTCATCTACAACCGACAGTTTTTGGAAATGGACCAATAATGTGCCAATATAGAAAATGTTAATTCAATCCAATTCAGAGCACACCTTAGGGAAGCTTCCTCACTTGCACCAGCCTTTGAAAGACAAAAAGTGGATAAAAGAAGGAAAGGTATTTTAAAGCGAGGAAGCATCACACATATGCTGTTAGCATAAAAATGTGAAATATAGGGAAGTATAAGTTCATTAGCTTAGTGCTTTGTGCTTGTTTTGAAACAAGCAAATTTGTTCAGATGTAATTAACGTATCAGGAAACAATTTGAGCATAATGCCAATTTTGCGTTTGATTATGTGTAATTTCATCACCAAGAAGCACCAGGTGAATGCAGAAACTGCACTTAGCTAAAGCCAGCTGCACGGAAGTCCACGGAACGTACACGTCTGCACACCTCAAGCCAGCTACCTCAGCTCACAGATGGTGAGTTGCACCATCTACGGGTGCGGTTATAACTTGCCATCAAATTCCCCAATTCTGGATAATCCTCCTTCCTCCACTGACATAATCCACAAGCTGCAGCTCTTCGGACATCAGCCTCCACAAGCAAGCTTTAGGGCTTTCTGAAGGTAGAGTGCCATATTGATTGTAGTACTTATGCATTTAATGATTTAATGTGTAAAACTGCTACCACTTTTTTAGGCTCCTGTCTTTT
>NW_017731864.1:1035843-1042295 GCF_001890085.2 Hipposideros armiger | reverse complement strand
TCTCACAGGCTACAAGTTTTAGTGTAATGAGGGCTCATTAACGTTCTCCGACTGACAGCCCTTCAAACGCGGGTCCTTAGACCAGGAGACACAAGGGGAACAGCAATGCCAGCATCCCACCACCATCACTCCCTTCAAGAGGACTTAAGTAATTCCACTCTCACGTTTGCTTCACGCCACATTTCTTTGTCTACCTAAAATCGATGAAAAAGTGATAGCCATCCCCCCATTTAAATGAATCTGTATGAGGATGCTAAGTGAATTATTTATGTAACTGAAATCCTCCCAGCACAAGAACTAGTCAAGAGGGGGAAAGCCCACCAGACTTCAGAGACGTTGTTTATGTTCCCAGAAAGCACACAGAGCGTCCACCAATTACTACGTGGTGGGGAGAGGTTAGGGTTTTTTGCCAGCCCAGCATCAATACCTCATTCTTTCAGTAACAGGAATCCACCTCCCACCCCCAGTGGATGTGGTCTTGGGTGGACCAGCAAAGAAGGGTGGCGGTGACGAGATGGACTAACACCTCTCTCTCCCTGGAATCTAAAACTTGTGTGGAGGCCAACAACTTCTGGAGCCGACACGCAGGGCATTAATGTGAAGAGCTTTCCAGATCTACAAAGTCGGCCCGAACCCAGAGAGCTCACCCAGCTGCTGTCCTTACCAAGGCCTGGTGGTTTGGTTTTTCTGTCGATTCTCGGAGCGTCCCCATACACTTCCGATCTCTTGCTCTTGAATGAGTTCTGTGGCTAACCTATTTAACTTTGTTTCTGTTGTTTGTAGTCAAGAACCCTGCCCAGAATCCTAAGGCATCCGCCACGGGCTGACGAGCAGACCCTGCTGTTTTTCAAGCATCCCCAGATCTCATTTTCTACCGAGTACCACACGCTAGTCCCGAGGTCGGCAAACTGCGGCTCGCGAGCCACATGCAGCTCTTCGGGGGACGTACCTGTGGCTCTGAAGTAAAGCTGAAAATGAAAACTATCATAGTTTCATTTATAAAATTTTAAAGGATATTATTCACATAATGGTGATTTCATTTGTTTTATGGCTCTCGAATAATTTTTAAATTGTTGTNATCTCCCCAAATGAAAAGACATGAGAAATTTCTCTCACCTTAGTGGGCCAATTTCCAACTGTCTTTTATAATAGCCTGCCTTGTATCAATGCTATCCATCCATGTGGAAGGCAGAATACCTGATCTCTGGTGGGTTAGGATTTAAGACCACTGAAACAATAGAAGAAGTAAAAGAATGTTCCAGACAAGTAAGCAACCATCAGTAAGGGTTTAAGTTACCTGGTGACAGACCCCACCCAAGGTTATGCCCTGTCACTTGACAGTCGTCCCCCAAGCCACTTACAGAATGCCTGACTTGATTTGCTTAAAATCCATCTCCTCATGTGATCCCCTGCCTCCAAGCCACCATGCTTTCTCGCCTATAACAGCTTTCTGCACTTCTTCACCACGAGACTGAACAGTGTCGTGGTTAATGGAATGGACTCTGAAGCCCAATGGCCTGGGTTAGAGTCCTGGCTCAAGTGCCTGGAATTGTTGACCTTGGGCAAGTTCTCAATCAATCTATGCCTAAGTATCCTCATTTATAAAACAGATGCTAAGTGATAATAAGACCGGCCTTGTGGAGTTGATGAGTTAATGGGCATAAAACATATAGAACAATACCTGAAACAAAATATGTGCTGTATTAGTATTAGCTCATGTTAAATCTTTATCATCATCTGATCAACTTGGAGCATTTCAGCCTAGGATCCAAAGTGTTATCACATTCACAGACTTTCTTCAATATTAACTAGTATCTATGCAATTATTTATAGTTTACAAAGGCGCTATGTTTCACTTAATTCTCAAAATCCTGTGAAGACCAAATTAGTTCCATGTCATCTACTAGCTGGTCTACACAGTAATTGCCAAGAAAAGCACTTACCTGTCGGGCCACCTATCCTGAAGCACACTCTACAGAGCTGCCCTTAAGAGAAGCAGCTCAGTGGAGCGTCTGCCCTGGAGACTTTCTGGGGATGTTCAAATTTCAGCCCTCCGCTTTCTCTGTCCAAGGTGCTTAATAAGCATGGCCCTCCCACAGACGGGCAATCACCACCAGAAGTCACCACAGCGAACTTGACACACATCCCATAGCTCCGATTTTAAGTATGACCATTCCAAATATAACTGCCCCATTTAGCAGACATACTTTCAGCATTCTTGGTGTGGAACCATAAAAGAGAGATTTTCCACTTTTCATATTTAAAGAAACCATGATGACAATGCTCATTAATTGGACTACCGGGACTCAAATGCAGCGAATTCCCACCAGGCCAGATGGTGCTGCTCATCTCTCGGGCCCTTTAACCTTCTTCCCCTCACAGCTGCAGCCCTTCCTGCTACTGCCTCTACCTGTGAGGGGCCCTGGCGGTCCTCCTGTTCATCACTCAAGAAAGCCAAAGTCTGCACTNTCTTCATTTTCAACCATCATGCAAGTCATTAACAGACATAAATCATCATATGAGCCCAGAGAAGAAACCAATGAATGTGAAACTATAGCAATAAAAGCATTAAGCATGTAATTTTATATCTCGCTGTCCATAGTCCTTCATTTAATAATATTTGAGCACCTACTAAGGAAGCACTGTCGTTTTGGGCACCCAGAGCCTAAAAGGAGAAACAGACACACAAACGGCACCATTAGAGCACGGTAAAGAACTGTGATAGAACTGTATAGAAAGGTGCACGGAATGTTTAGAAAATAGCAAAAACACATTTTAAAGTTTTGTAATGGGGTGTGAAGGGAGAGAGAGGAACGAAGAAAATACTGGGGTAGGCATTATCCTGGTAATGGAGGAGGAGATGAAGTGACGCATGAAACTCAGTCAAAAGCTGTGGAGCCATCTCACAGAAACAAAAGGATCTGTTGTAAGTTATCACTTGGTGGACATAACATCTACACGCTAGAAGCTTAGCGACCTATAAGGTTCCTGATTCATACAAAATCCACATGCCTGGAAAGAAAGGAGGAAATCTTGGGTCGTGTGCACACGCCATGTTTATTCCTACATTTGTTCAAACTTAGAATCACAACTGATTCATTAAACACATTTCACTGCCAAGTTGCTGGCATTTGTAACAAAAAAAAATGAAGCAAAATTTGTTTCACACTGATGCCCAAGAGATTTTTCTCAAGGGGAAAAAAAATAAAATCCAAAATTAGTAGTAGCTGCCAACACATACACACACAGTCCCTTATATATTATTTATACAAAATTGAAGTCATTGTAATATGTGTATAAACTTCATTCATAACTATGGATAGTGTGACTCTGAATTAAAAATGCATAAGCAAGTTAACACCATGGAGAAACAGCTGTTGTTGCAATGACAACATTCCTGGAGCTGAAGCCAGATTGTGGTCAAATCTGGATGCCACGGGCTTACTGGTATGTGGCCTCAGGCAGATCCTAGAATCAACCCTGCTGAGCTTCTTTATCTATAGATGAGAGAAACATCCCTTACTTCCTGGAGTCATTGTGAAGAATAAATGAAATAGCATATTACCTGAAAGCAGGCAGCAAGCCCCCCATGTTTGTTTTCCATTTTCTTCTTCTCCATAACGGAATGAGCCTTCCCCCCACCATGGGACTGGGCTTCCCTGCGTTATAATTATGATGTGCATGTAACAGTGTCCCAGAAACTGGATGGTAAATAACACCGACATGCAAACCTGAATACGCTCATTGTCAGTTGGTTATCTTTAGATCCCAAAGGGCACCTGCACACTATCTATTGCTTCCCAGAAATGTGATACGTTTTCTTTTCTGAATACAGCCAAAATTATCCACAGACTTTGAGATATCCATCAAATGTCCCACACAGCAGCTGGTTGACTGAAAGTGACTCCCCTCCCCCACACTCCAGCTGTCACCANATCACATGGTTGTGAAATCATCACCACTAATTCTAGAACATTTGCATTGCCCGCAAATGAAACCCTGTCCCCATTAGCAGTCACTACCCACTTTCCCCTCCCCCCAGTCCTAGGCAACCACTAATCTACTTTCTGTCTGGATCGTTTTGCCTATTCTGAACATTTCCTATAAATAGACTCATACAACATGTGGCCTTTTGTGCATGGCTTCTTTTATTTAGCATAGCGTTTCCAAGACTAATCTATGTTGTAGCAAGTATTAATATAACAGTTCCTGTTTATGGCAGAATAATATTTCACTGTATAGATATACCACACTGTATGTGTCCATTCATCAGTTAGACATACGGGCTGTTTCTACTTTTTGGCTGTAACAGATAATGCTGCTATGAACATTCATGTACAATTTTTTTGGAGGAACACATGTTGTTTTCAGTTCTCTTGGGCATATGCCTAGGAGGAGAATTGCTGGCTCATATGGTAACTTTATGCTTAACTTTTTGAGGAACTGACCACTGTTTTCCAAATTTCTGCACCACTTTACATTCCCTCCAGCAGTGTATGAGGGTTCCCATTTCTTCACATTCTTAGCACTTGTTTTTATCCAGTTTTTATTATAGCCATCCCAGTAGGTATGAAGTGGTATTGATTTACATTTCCATAATGAATACTGATAGGCAAATGCTTCAATTGTCGTTGCTTCAAACGTAATATAAACACCCATGTTCGCAAGTACACACAGCCACAGAGACAGGTGTACTCCCCTCCACTCCCTCNGAGGATTCAATCAGCATCCTCTTGATGAAAGTAGCTGTCTGTCGTTATTGTTATGCATCAGTGTTACAGTTTGGGCTTCTCCCAGAAGCAGACACTGAGAGAAGGGTCTCTGTGCAAGCAATTTATTTGGGAGGCAACAAATTCACTGGTAGGGTTGTGGGGAAGCAAGACAGGGAAGGCAAGGCAGCCAAAAATGTATGCATTATCAAGCAAGCCACCACTATGGGTAACTAGAGCTTAAGCCCACTGGGAACCCTGGGACCTAGTACACTTATTCCTCAGTGCCATGTCCCAAAAGCTAGGGGTCTGCCTTAACGCCCCATCACTTGTGCTTTGCCATGGCAGGCAAAGCAGGTGTCAGGGGCCAGAGGAAGCACCCAGGCAAAGAACTGCAGGTGCTGGAGGCTGGACGTCTGTCCCAATGCCCTAAGGGCAGGGCCCAGACAGCAATGCTAGAGCATCACTCCCTGACCCCAGACACTCCCTCCCCCTCCTCCCAACCCATCATACTCCTCACCAACCTGCAAAGCCCAGCTCTGGTCCTGCCTCCTTCCTGAAGGGCTCCCTGACCATGTCAGTGCTTCCTCATCTCCCATGATGCTTTCTGTGTGTATGGTCCACCAGTGCCAACTGGGATGTCACCAGAGGCCTTACATTATCTACCAAACTGTTGGCCTTAGTGTCCTGCTATGTAAAATAGAGTAGTAATAGCAGCTAAACCTGACCATAGAATTCTAATAAAGAGTAAATGACTTAAAGCATCGAAGCGCTTAGAATAATGCCACACATACAATAAACACACACTAAATCTTAGGTATTGTTTGAATGACTTAAACAGAAATACCCATCTGCTGCTGTTTTAAAGTTTTTCCAAAACGGAGGTGGAAAAGAAAGGTCCAATTACTGGCTAACGTTAAACACACACACACACACACACACACACACACACACACACACACACACACACACACCTCGTTCATCTCGTAGTACTGCTCTCACACTTCACATGTGCTATTATCCCATTCAATCCTCCAAACAGCTATTATTTCCCCATGTTATAGATAGCAGGGGTTTTAACCAAGAAAACCAGGCTCCAGAGTCCTTATTCTTACAATGAAGTTGCGAGCCAGGTTTGTCTACAGGAAAGTGGAGAGTTTTGAACGCTCAGGATAGTCTCCACTCGGACCCCCGCAACTCACTGAAACTACCGCTTAAGTATTCCTGCTCCTTACTGCCTTCAGGGGCCTCAGCTCCAGGTAAGCTGAGGTAGCGGGGAGAATATGCCCCCCCCCCCGCAAACATGCCAGTTGGTGGAAGGATTATTTTGAGCTGAAAGCAGCTGAGAAGATGCAGATACAAGAGAAGTTCTCTGCCCGCCGCCTATCTGCCTAAAAGCAGGACCTCAGTTTGCAGAGGTGTCTCCCCGCCCCTCTCTACCAGGACGACAAAGGTTAACGCCAGAGACAGCCTTCCAGTACTAAACGTTACTAACCAGCCCTTATCTTCAGGGAGTTCCCCCATAGACTTGCCTTCCTACCATTTGCTGCCATAGAAACTCAAAGTCCTTTCTTTGTCTTGTCACTTCTCTAAAAAATGTATTGTTCTCTTGTTAACATGCCAAATAAGCACAAATTCTAACCATCCCTTTGAATTACTCATCTCTGGGTACTCCCCTGTGTGTGAGTGACACACATGCTAATAAACTTGTTTCTCTCTCATTAATCTGTCTTTTGTCAGTCT
>NW_017731864.1:1028126-1033743 GCF_001890085.2 Hipposideros armiger | reverse complement strand
TTAGAATAAGAGGGGACAAATTCTCTCTCAACCTATCAAATGTTCCCCTATTTTTATGTCTTTTCTACTAAAACAACAAAAGTTGTTTTAACTTCTTTAGTGTGGAACTTAAAAAGCAAGATTCATTTAATTTTGGGCATTTGCTTACTTGACTGTATGTCCTAAAGGTGCCAAGGCTTCGTGTCTGATTGTAACTACGCAATGACACGGAAGGCCTCTATGTTTGGCTAGATGCTTTTTTAGGAAGAGAATTCAGTATAATACTCATTTCAAGTATACCAATTTCATCAAAGAAGTAAAAGAAGAGTCAAAAATAAGAACCCGCGATCAGATGCTCTGACAACACATGCAGCTCGAGTAACAAAATGCATTTGCATGCACTGTGCATGTTTCACTCCTAGACAGCATACAAGGTCAAACCACTCACTGTCAGTTACAATAAGCTTCCAAACTCCTGGTCAATTACCTGGCTAATAATAAAAGACAAGGCTATGACATCATTACAGCTATAATTAATTTACACAGATCGGCTTCGTGTTAATCAAATACATCTTTAAGAGCATTTAATTATTTTTCACCTAGAAAGCAACACTCGGCTTTGTGAAAGGAAAAGGAATCGTGCTGAATTCGACATGAAAGGCTGTCAGGCTGCCTTTCTAAGACTCGAAGGACAAAAGGCTTCCCAGCGCGCCCGGCTGCAACACAAGAGCCGCTGCCACACTCACAGCAAACAGGCGCGCAGGACAACGGATGATAACACTGCACATGTCCACAGTGTCCAAACATAAAGAAGTTGTCAGGAAACTGGGGGAAGCAGGTTCTGGGAAAAGAAAGGTCCCAGTGCTTTTTGTCAAAATGATATACAGGGCACGCACCACGCCTGTACGCAGTGTAGGGCAGGGAAGGGCAGGGTCTTTTGGGAAGATGCCTACAATACGCCAGCTGTGTGACTTGAGGGAAGTTACTGAACTGCCATTTCTCACCTGTAAAAGGAAATAATGGAGTCTCGTTTGGTGTTGTCAGGGTTAAATGAGATTATATATATAAAATCATGAACTGGGAAATGACAGTGTTTTTAATCCACAGAAACAAATACATTAAAATAAGGTTCAACATTAAAAGTTTTAAATAGCTTTAAAGCTTGTTTATAACTTAATAACCAATTAGTATTTTTCTGGGCTTTCTATGATCCTACATTTTTAAAGCACATCATGTGATTCAATTACACATACAATTTTTCAAAAAATAGGATGGGGTATGTGAAAGGCACATGAAAGTAGAAATGATTTTTTTAATTAAAATAAATTTTATAATAAAATCTCAAACCAGCGTTTCTGTCAAGATTATCTTTAAATGATCATTACATTTGAGAATTTAATGAGCCTCATTTTAGGATTTAAAAAAAAATCTATGTCAGATAGCAAAATTTTAATTTTTCCTTCCTNACAGACGGGCAATCACCACCAGAAGTCACCACAGCGAACTTGACACACATCCCATAGCTCCGATTTTAAGTATGACCATTCCAAATATAACTGCCCCATTTAGCAGACATACTTTCAGCATTCTTGGTGTGGAACCATAAAAGAGAGATTTTCCACTTTTCATATTTAAAGAAACCATGATGACAATGCTCATTAATTGGACTACCGGGACTCAAATGCAGCGAATTCCCACCAGGCCAGATGGTGCTGCTCATCTCTCGGGCCCTTTAACCTTCTTCCCCTCACAGCTGCAGCCCTTCCTGCTACTGCCTCTACCTGTGAGGGGCCCTGGCGGTCCTCCTGTTCATCACTCAAGAAAGCCAAAGTCTGCACTAACACCACGTATAACAAATGCCTCAAATGTCTGTGAGTGGTTAAATAAAAATCTCTTGAAATTCTAGGCAGTAATTCTAGGTCAGAAATAGTTCCGTTCTACTTCATGTACAATATTTTTTAACTTAAGACCCCAGTCTGGGAACCCTTAAACAAGATGTCAGCTACTTTTCTTTCACATAAATGTTTCTTGGAGGGTAAACTCAAATTTGAGAGATTTTTTTTTTAAGTACTAAAAGGGACTAAAGTAATGCTTCAATATTAGTTCAACCTCTACTTGTGTTACATACTGTAAAATTTAATTGGAGCTAATTTGAGTTAACAGTAAGTGAGGGGGAAAAGTGACTAAAAGTGTAAAGATTTCAATACTTACAATTTAGCAAAGGGCTTCCTTTTACAAAAAAATAAGATCTTACCAAAGAGATGAGGTAGAACAATACATTTTAAATTACATATTGCTTTTGGCAATAATGAAACCCATTGAAATATAATGTCTATTTTAGAAAAAAAAATATTATGAGGGGAGAATTACATTTTTAAGACTTCCAACGAAGTAAACAGATACCTTAAAGTAAAATTCCTAGAAAGGAAACCAATGTGAAGAAATTCTGGGAAATAGTCAAGTTGCTGGGGGCAGAAGGGCACTGGGGCAAGGTTGGGAAAAATGGGTGAGACTCGTATAGTCCAGAAATACGCAGACAGTGTCCACTGGGGAAGAGGGGTGAGACTTCATAATCCATCTTTCCCCAAACACCACAACTTAACATAGCATCCCATTAAAAACAGCGTGCTTGCCATGCCAGCTCAGCTCCAATGCAAGTCCCCTGGCTGCTTGTCCCCTAATGCCGCACCCCACTTCTGACCAGATTTCTACTTCAGAGTCCCTTAGATACAAAAATTCTAGAGCCACCAGCATTTCTGGAGCCGTTGCATGCAGACATTTTAATACAATTTATTTTATACCCACACAAATTACTGAAGCAAAACTCAGGTGGTAGTTATGAAAAGAGAAGTTTAAAGTAAATACGGGGAAGTGGTTTCAAATGATACAGTCACCTATTCTAAGCCCCAGAAATACCTGCCCAGGGCAGTAGATGGAATCACCAAAAGAAACTGTCAAGTTAGCCTTGATAATCAGCTAGTTCTAGCCTATGGATTCTAACAATAGTCAGACCTGATAAGAGTGATTGAGTGCTGCCGGAAATGGTTAGGTCAGTTTTACCTGAGAGGAAATACGGCACAGTACAAAGTACACCAGGTTAAACAGAGGACTGCAGCGCCCACCCTGGCCCTGCCACTGAGGCAGCGGCTAGATAGGTATAAGAACTAAAAAGATAAAACAAGCACACAAAAAGCTACCAACACTACAACCAAAGCCAAGTTTTGTTACTACCCTGAGGACTGGTGGCTGCTGGTGTCAGGTGAAGGCAGAGGACTCAGGGAAGGAACGCAGATTTAGGAAATGCTCTGAGCTAGCTTCAACAACAACCGAGCATGTCAGTTCAATGCCAGCTGAATCACACAGACGAAAGGAAATGAAGACCCACAGTTAATGCATGCCCAAGGGACCAGGGGTTTGGCCAAAGTGAAAGACGAGGCTATGGCAGCATAAGCAATCTGCTCAGGGTTCCCAGCAATTTGAAAACTAAAGGTAAAAAGTACAGAGGATTAAAATAAACTGTTGAGACAGTTCCCCAGGGCGACAGCACTTCCTCCAGGGTTCTGCCCGCTGTCCTGGCTCTGCTCCTACCTTCGGGGTCCTCGGTCCAAGACCATCAAACTTTTGAGGGGCCTGTTTCTTTCTGTAGGTTGAGTTGGATCAAGTAGCTTTGTAGCAAAGGAAGCTCAGAAGGTTCAAGTCTAATCTTAACACTGAAATGTTCTCCCCCAACACAGGGACTGAGACACGGATGGAGAAAGAGACACAGACATGCACTGAGAGAGAGAGAGACAGGGAGAAAGAAGGCTATCAGTTCTTCCTGGTGCAAGAAAGCTTCACTTCCTTCTAGCTTAGAAGAGGTTAAATTTTAACAAGGCCACCAGGATGATCAGTCAGCAAAAGTGACACACTGACCATCTACCACAGGTGAGGCAGTTGTGAGGCTCAGAGAAAGCAAAGGACAAAGTATGCATGACTGTTCCTTGTTTCAAAGGAGTTAAGAAGTTGCTTTGATTATTCCCTGCACACCATCAGAGAGGCGACAGTGCTTAACCCCATAGGGTGACAAAGAATGCAGCTGTAGAGAAACAGAGCTACTCCGCTTGCCTTCTAGGTCACCAGGGAAGGCCCACAGAAGATTGTTCAGTAAACAGGGGTCCTCTTATGCACCCACGTGCTTTTACTCATTTACTGCGCCCATTTGTTGGGTGGATTTCAAGCATTCTCACTGGTATCTGGGAGAGCATGCAGAAAACATGCCTGGCACAGGGCTTCTTGGTCACCTTGCCTTGGATTTCCCAGAGATCACAACATGAGGAAAGGGGACAGTGTAGAGGTCCCCCGCCCCACAGACTCTGCCCAGAACCATGCACATCCACGAGCCACACCAGGGTGGTGGCACCTTACAGGTGGCCAGGGGGTTCCTCTCTGCACCTCCCTAACTTAGGGAAAAACACTGAAGTGTGAAAGTCCAGATTATGTGGGACATTCTGATTTCATAAATCCAACCCAAGCAGTAGCTAAATGGGGGGNGCCATGAGTGGCTGTCCAATGGCCGGCGACTGATCTGCCTCACCTGGGAAGAGCACAATGATCACAATACCAACATGGGCCAGTGAAGCAACGTCCTTCACAACTAGACTGAAGAACAAAAGGACAGCAACTTGTCTGTTCCCCTTCCCCAATTCCCCAACACTGTTCACCTCCCCCAATTCTCCAATAAAATCTTTAAAAAATAAAAAAAAAGAAAAATTTCAATAGTGTTAAATAAAAAAAAACTTCCTCTGCTTTTGAATTACAAGAGCTGGACAACAAATGAGTGCATCATAAATACATTAACTCAGTCAAAATATACACAAAACATGGGATGCATTTTTTTTTCTCATTCCGTTTTTGTACAGTCTACTCTCGCTAGGAATGAACTGAATTGGGCCATTTCTTCTCACTCCTGCAACCCTCTCGGGAATCTTATCATTCATGGCTTTTCTAATCCAAACATAAAAATTTATTTTCTCTGCTTCTTACAATAGGGCCAACAGATGATAACTTTGTATTCCAGCACAATTATAATAAAATTCTCTGTTCTTCCATAAAACTTCTTAGAATAATTTTATTTTTCCTAAAAGGTATTAGCTTCCTTAGGTCCCAAAAGAACCCAATTACAAAATGCAGATTTTCAAGATAGTTTCTGAAAATAAGAAAATTGTATAGTATAATATGTGTTTGCATTTAGTGATAAATAAGAATTTAACTGAAGACTGGCAAAGTAATTTGTTTCTTTTTTCAAATACGTGCATGCATTTCAAAAAATGCTTACGTGTAATACATGGTTGTTATTTGCAATACACATTTGTATGCATAACATGTAAGTTATGCTTTTAAAACTTAATATTTAAATACTAAGTGCAATGGCAGCTGGTATGGTTTCATATCATTACACCATGTTCAACTCGCCACAATGCATCAGCTGTCTGAGTTGATCAGTAAATGGGGGTACAGTGTGAAATCTTCATCAGGGAACCCTAATCGTTTAATGACAAGCTGCACATAAAAGACAAATTTTTCTGGCCCTCTAAATCTGTTAAATGGCTGTATCACTGATAAAATCAAGGGAATCAGAGTAGGGTTCTCTGTTTTCTTA
>NW_017731864.1:1018263-1023627 GCF_001890085.2 Hipposideros armiger | reverse complement strand
TACCCAATTTCAAAATGTACTACAAATTTACAGTAATCAAGACCATATTATTGGTGTGAGAATAGGCATAAAGATCAATGAAATGGAATTTAAATAAGCCCTTACATGGTCAGTTGATTTTCAATAAAATTGCCAAGACAAATGGAAGTTTTTTTTCAACAAAGAATGCTGGGGAAATTGGACATCAATATGAAAAAAAGACCATGAACTTGGACTGTTCACACAATACACAAAATTAAGTCCAAGTGGAACATAGGCCTAAATGTAACAGCTAAAGCTATAAAACTTCTGAAAGAAAAAACAAGAAAAAATCTTTGTCAAGTTAGGCAAAGACTTCTTTGCTCTGACATCAAAAGCATGATCGTCAAAAGAAATAATTGATAAATGACCTCAAAATTTAAAAATGTTTGCTTTTTAAAAGACATCACTAAGAAAAAGCCACAGAGTGGAAGAAAATATTTGCAAATTTTATATCTGATAACAGATTTGTATCTAGAATATTTAATATATTCTTACAACTCAAGGAAAAGATAAGCTGTTCAATTAAAAAGTGGGCAAAATCACAGGATGTGGAGTACAGTGTGGGGAGTGAAGTCAATGGAATTGTAATAGATATGTATGATATTGGGGGTGGGGGGGCAGTAGATTGGGGAAGGGGGGTTGTCACTTTTTGAGGGGTGAAAAGCATAACTATTGCATTGTTTTGTACACCTGAAACTAAAAAAATGAAAAAATAATAATGAAAAATAAAAAGTGGGCAAAAGATTTGAATAGATACTTCACAAAAGAAGTGAATAACTAATAAACATATTAAAATTTTCCCATCACTAGTCATTAGAAAGATGCCAATTAAAGTCACATGAGATACTACCTCACACCCCATGGAGTGACAATAACTACAAAAAAAGAACTATGACAAGAACGTGGAGAAATGAATTCTCACGCATTACTAGTAAGAATGTAAAATGATGTGGCCACTTTAGAAAATAGGCAGGTTTTCCAAAAGTTATGCATATGTTTATGATATGAACCCAGCAATTTGACTCTTAGGAAACTACCCCAGAGAAATAAAGCATATGTCCACTAAAGACTTGTATGCAAATGTCATAGCATTATTACTCATAACTGCCACAACCTGCAAACAATCCAAATGCTTATCAACTGTTGAATAAAGCAATAAAAAAGACACAAACGATTGATTCATCTACAACATGCAGGAACCTCAAAAATAGCATGCTAATTGAGAGGAAACCAGACCCAAAAGACTATATATTGTTTAATTCTCTACATATGAAATGTCCAGAAAAGGTAAATCCATTGAGACAAACAGATCGTAGTTGACTAGAACTGAGGGTCGNGCAGGTGGTTTTATGCTGCTCTGTTATTTATTGGAAGTTGTGGCAGCTGTCTTTAGCTTATTCTACTTGAAACCCGCCTAAATCAGAACAGTTTGGGTTATCTTTTGTTATTATGTACTACAAGAACTTTTCGTGGAAATATTAGAGTTTGCAATTTAAATGAAAATTTAAGTTTGTACATTGAAGTTGGGTATGTAACAGGCTTTCAAATGATAAAGAGGATTCTCAGCAATATGCAAGTATATGTTCCTTGAGCCTTACAACTTACCCCTTCTAACAATGTACTGGGCAGAAAGTTTGGCTGAGGATGACAGACTGCATTCTTGGAAATAGAAAGTCAATTGAACAAGAGGGTGAAAAGGTGAATTGCCTACAGCAGTAATTTATGTATTTGTCTAGAAAAAAAAATTAATGTAATTTTTCAGAAAGAAGGGGGCCTCATTTATCCTTGTGATCCATAATCATATGCATCAATTCAATTAATACTCATCCTATCTCCTAGCCTCTAACACCTTTTATACCTTTCTATAATTGCATCATTTTTTTGTCCTTATATCAAATACAGAGGTGATTTTAAGGGAGCCACAAATCAAGAAGTCTCAATACAGTAATCTCATTAAAATGTTATGTGTAAGGGTTAAGAATATACTTAGACAATTATATTCAATTTCAAATGTTATCAGTGAAAATATTCATAGAAATTTGAGAGGACCAAAAAAGCCTACCTTTTAAAAATTGACTTTTTTGTCCTATATGAGTTACTGAGCAGACAAGAACTTTTTAAGTTCCTATTGAAAAATTGAAACATATTGTATCATACTCAAGTCCCACTTAAATTGACAAACAGATCACTTGAGTAATAATTGTATATCTTAAACATTAACTCATGAGGCAGTCAGCAGCATCCTTTCACGGAAGCAAGGCTTAAAAATATCAAAGACTCAATGCCATAAGTCCTTAAACACTAAAGTTAGGCAGTTGTTACATTGCTCTGTAAGATGATTCTTAAAAGCTCAAAAGTATTCATGAATGTTAATCATGAGAAAAAGCATTATGCACATTGTGTATAATATTTGAGACCTGTCTAATGGTCTGAACAATGTTCTGTTTTTATCAAAGGTTTGCAGGACAGCAACAATACCTGGAAATAAGCCATTTGACTTAAATGAGTGTTCCTAAAATGTGGTTCTTGTGTCCGAATGGAGGAGTTGTGGTAACAACTTTTGTACAGTTTATAAATCTAGGACTGGAACTGTCACGAAGGCAGATGAGTGTCAATCTTTCAAAACCTGGCATGAAGGTGAGAGAATATCAGGCAACAACGCCATGAGCAAATAACACAATTGGATTATTTTTTTAAAGAGGAGCTTGTTTGGGTATCTACTTTTAAAGGATTATTGTTATACCCAACACTGTACCCCAGGATGTATAAACTGATAAAAGAATTTATAGGGCCGAGTGGCTCAGTTGGTTAAGAGCTTAAGAGCGCGAGCTCTGAGCAACAGGGCCGCCGGTTCGATTCCCACGTGGGCCAGTGATACTGTGCCCAAGCTGAGCTGCCGCTGAGCTGTTAACAGGTGGCAGGATGGCTCAGCTGGTGAGAGCACGTGCTCCTAACAACAAGACTGCCTGTTTGATGGTGGGGTATGCCCGCCTGCAACTAAGACTGAACTGGAGGCACCTTGAGCTGAGCTGCCACCCGGATGGCTCAGTGGATAGAGCATGTGCTTTTAACAAAAAGGCTGCTGGTTCGACTCCCACATGGGATGGTGGCTACGCCCACCCGCAACTAAGATTGTAACACAGCACCTTGAGGTTAGAGGCCACGAGCTGCTGATAGGCAGCCAGATGGTGACTGGTGCCCTCCATAAATAAGATTGAAGAACAACAACTTGGCTGGTCCTCCTCCCCAATTCCCCAACACTGTTCCCCTCCCTTAATTCCCCAATTTTTTAAAAAAAGAAAATTATAGCTTTCTTGTGAAAAGCTTGCAAATTAATTCAAGAACAATTTAAGAACTATAAAAGTACAAAATTGCATATGATAAGATTAACAATATTTAACAGTGATAGACCATGCAAACTAACCATAATTTATTTGCATTGGCTATACTGATAGCAGACAAAAAAGACTTTAAGACAAGAAATATTTCATAATGATAAAAGAGTCAATACATCAAAAAGATATAATAATTAGAAATGTACATGTACCCAACAACAGAGCCCTAAATACATGAAGCAAAAATTGATAGAATTGAATGGAGAAATAGACAATCAATTTGATATTTCAGTATCCTGCTCTCAATAATGGGTAGAACAACTAGACAGGAAACCATTAAGGCTATAGAAGCTTTAAACACTATCAACCTAATTGACATATACCACGGTACTTAATGTCATCAAGATTTATATTATTTTTAAGAAGTGTATTCTCCAGGATAGTCCATATGGCAAGCCATAAAACAAGTCTCAATAAATTTTAAAAGGTTAGGATCATGCAAAGTATATCTCTAATTACAGTGGAATTATATTACAAATACAATAGAAATTTGGAAAATCCTCAAATACTGGGAAATTATTCATGGGCCAAAGGAAAAGTAACAGAGGAAATTAGAAAATGTTTTAAACTGAGATAAAATGAAAACATTGAAATTTTTGTTTCTAAACATATGCAACTAAAACAGTGATCTGAAGCGTATTTACTGCTTTAAACACCTATATTAGAAAAGTCACAATATTCTAGGCTTCCACTTTAAAAACTAGAAAAATAAGATCAATTTAAAGCCATTGGCAAGCAAAAGGGAGGAAATGATACTAGAAACTAATGACATAGATAAGAGAAAAATAGAGAAAATGAAAATAAAAGTTGGTTCTTTGTAAAAATAAAAAAATTGACAAACCTTTTTATTAAGCTAACCAAAACAAAGAAGACACAAATGATTAAAATCAGAAATGGAAGCGATACATCACTACCCACTCTACCAAAATTAAAAGGGACTATGAATAATTTTATGCCAAATTAGACAATGTAAATGAATTGGGCAAATTCCTAGAAAAACACAAATTGCCAAAACTGAATTAAGAAAATATCTGAAAAAGAGTTTATATTAGTTTCCTAGGGCTGCCATAACAAAGTACTATAAACTAGGTGGCTTAAAACAATGGAAATGTATCTTACAGTTCTGGAGGCTAGAAGTCCAAGATCAAGGTGTTGACAGAACTAAGTTCTCTGGAACTTGTAAGGGAGGGTCCTTCCTTGACTCGAGCATCTGGTCGTTTGCAGGCAGTCCTTGGTGTTTTTTGGCTTGCAGCTCCATCAGCTTCATCTCTGTCTCCAATAACACATGGCATTCTCTCCTCATTTGTCTGTCTCCTCTTCTTATTATTAGGACACCAGTGATAAAGGATTAAGAGCTCAGTCTACTCCAGTATGACCTCATTTTGACTAATTACATCTGCAGTGACCCTATTTCCAAATATGAACACATTCTGAGGTACTGGGGGTTAAGACTTCAGCATATCTTTTTGGGTGACATAGTTCAGCCTATAACAGACTATATATAACATGTAAAGAAATTGAATTACTACTTTAAAGTATCACAAAGAAAAGCCCAGACCCAGATAGAGTCGCTGGTGAATTCAATCAAATACTTAAGAATCGATACACCCATACACAAACTATTTCTGAAATAGAGGACAGATCATGTCTAAACACATTTTATGAAGATGTTTATTACCCTGATACCAAATTCAGATAAAGACATTGCAAGAAAAGGAAGCTACAGATCAATATCCCTCATGAACATACAGAAATTCCCAAAAAAGTGTTAGCAAACCAAACCCAGCAATACCTGAGGGATTGTATACCATGAATGCAAGGTTGGTTTAACATTTAAAAAAAAATCAATGTAAAACACTGTATTAATAGACTAAAGGACAAAAACCATATACCATCTCAATAGATACAGAAAAGCATTTCACAAAATCCAACACACATTTATGATAAA
>NW_017731864.1:1014605-1015532 GCF_001890085.2 Hipposideros armiger | reverse complement strand
GGAGAATAGTGGGAAAGGTTAACTGTAGATTATGAATGTAAAATACAGAGAATATTAAATCCTACTTGTAGACTACACCATTAGTAATAAAAATGCAATCAATTAACATGTCTTAGAAATTCTTTTAATGACCTTGTCTTTGAGTCTTTATATAGAAATGTGTATTTTAGAAATCAAATAGTTTTTCATTGGTTTGAGTGCAGAATATAGAATTAAAACTCTATCATGATTTTACTACCAATGAGAAAAGTCCTGGAAGTAATAAGGTATGACTAAAGCTACAAATAGGAGCAATACACTTGCAGTAGACTTGTGATGGTTAATTATCCTGACATTATGGTCATTATTATAATTGCATATCAGTTATCACTAACCAATTCTCAATCTAATGGAGCTGAGGAAAGCTGTGATAACACTCAAATAATTTGTGTTACTCTGCAGGGTTTTAATGCTTACAGTCCTGTTCCTAGATTATCTACTCCTTGATTTCCAATCATACCACCAACTGACTGCTTTGTTTCTTATATTGGGGCATTAAACAAATGAAACCTCATTCTGTCCTCATGTATTGTCTACATTTTTCCTATGGACTAGTCTCCTCCCTCCATAGAGGATGAATAAGCCAGAATTTCCTTTGCTCTGCTCAAGTACCATGAGAGAGCAGGAATATAACATGGGAACTCATCAGCCAAAGGCCCTCTCTTGGGCGCTGGACTCTAAGGAGGCTCTGGAGATGGTTGGAAGCTACAGTCATCTCAGTCCCAGAAATGACAGTGCTTCATTGGGAGAGCTGGAGGCTGGGTCCCATCAAAACACCTAGGGGAGGGCAGGGTGGTAGTCTGACCACTTCAGGGCACCCTGAGCTTTAACATAACCCCCTTGACCCTCTACTCCTGCTAAGAACTTCAGGTACAGATTTAATTTTTT
>NW_017731864.1:1011682-1013898 GCF_001890085.2 Hipposideros armiger | reverse complement strand
GGATTTTTATTTTAGTTTAGTTTAGTTATGTATTTAGTTTTAGAAAATCTCACATTTATTCTCTCCCAGCTTTGGAGGCCAGAAGTCCACCATCAGTGTCACTGGGCTGAAATCAAGGTGTCATCAGGGCTGCAATCCTTCCGGAGGCTCTAAGGGAGAATCTGTCCCTTGTGTGTCCCAGCGTCTGGTAGCTGCCGGCATGCCTCTGCTTGTGGTCCCATCACTCCAGTCCTCAAGGTCAGCATCTTCAAATTTTCCTCTGATCCATCCTCACCTTACCTCCTCTGTCTATTCAAATGGGATTTTTTTTAAAGTAAAATGCAAATGACCCTCTGGGCTGAACTGCCAACGTGATTCAAACATCGCTTTCTTCATGTGCACAAAAGAACAAACATTGTAACCGAGTTAAATTCATTTAACTAAAAAATAACTCAGCACTTTAGACTTAATTGATTAAATGAATATAAGCCCTAAAGGAACAAGATATCAAGGATGGGGTTGTAGGGGGTGGCGATGGGTCTAATAGACCATGGTAGAAATTGCTGTTGCATAGATCTTTACAGTGATTTGGAGGCCTAACAAAGGTTTTTGTCTCTAGTGTGTTTGACTTACAATGAGCGAGAAAGCAGAGGAAATTGGACAGTGTATGGAATATGCTTTCAGCTNGATATTAAAGGTACTTTTGTGTTTATTCATGTACACGTTTACATAAAGTTTTCATTATCTAAATTATAAAAAATAAAAATATTCACTATTCATTTCAGAATTATTTTGAATGATTGTGTTTCTTTCCATTTTCTACATTTTTCTATTTTGGGAAGTATTTTTTCTATTGAGTGTTTTGGATAAATCTTCCTTAATCTTGTTTTAACTTATTATGATTATTATCTAAAATTAAATTGTGTTTACAGATGTCCCATTGTTCCTATGTGTACAGGATAACAGTGGGAATACTGTTTGAGAGGTCCTGTTTCTTTCAAAGAATAAATCCTTTCTTTCAAAGAATAAATAAGCAGTTTATTTTAATAATTATTTCTTTAACAGCATTTTTCTTTTACATGTGCAACTGCCATTCTTTTTTTTAACACTAAAATTCTGATGCTTCCATGACTACAATGAATCATTTTACACCAAGCTGCCAAATCGCATTTTCTGTGTGCCATTTGAGACCTCATAGGAGCCTTCCTAACCCACATCTCCTCAAATTGGGCAGAACGTATCATGAATATTATATTTGTGTTTTATTAAAAACTAATTTAGATAATGAGTTCTTAGAAAAGGAAGAGCTTTTTTCTTGCTAGGAAAACATGTTGAAAAATGAACTTGCATCAGAATTTGGGAGATGAAGCTGTGAGGACAGCAGTAGTAGACGACTCAGCCATTTTGGTTAACTTTTCCATCAGCCCATGGTCCGCAGGTGACTCTGGGACCTGCTTTGGGCACATGCGAGCACATACACCAGCGGTTCTCAACTTTCCTAATACCACGACCCCTTAATACAGTTCCTCATGTTGTGGTGACCCCCAACCATTAAATTATTTTCGTTGCTACTTTATAACTGTAATTTTGCTGTTATGAATCGTAATGTAAATATCTTTGTTTTCTGATGGTCTTAGGCAACCCCTGTGAAAGGGTCGTGCAACCCCCAAAGGGGTCGCGACCCACAGGTTGAGAACCGCTGACCTACACACATAGCAGTCGGTCCACCAGCACTTACTAATAATTAAAACCCCATCAAAGGACCTTTACTCCCACAGTTAGACATAACATTTAACATGCAGGGCTGTTGAGGGAACACTTAGGAGAGAATAAATCTCAGTTAAAGGTGATGGATCAACCTGTCCACCAGCAAGTGGCAATTCTGGGTGGTGACTAGAGGAAACAAGGCAGTGGGATCTCGGCTGGATAGAATCTGGGACAAAAGACACAGTTGAGGGCCAGCTGAGTGGTGCGTCGGTTAGGAGTTGGCTTGGGACGCCAGCTCTGAGCAGCAGGGCCCTGGTTCGGATCCCACATGAGGGCCAGTAACACTGCCCTCTATGGCTAAGATGGTGAACAACAGCTCAACCTGGAGCTGGGCTGCCAGGAGTCCAGGCGATGGCCTAGGCTGCAGTGGGGCTGGCCGGCAGCTGCCGTGAGATTTCATGAGCTTCCAAGAGCCACTGTGAGCAGCTGTCTAATGGCCAGCAAGCGACTGCCTCACCTGGGAAGAGCGC
>NW_017731864.1:1008812-1009588 GCF_001890085.2 Hipposideros armiger | reverse complement strand
TTAACAGGAAAAAAATATAAAAAGTTTATTCACTGTCTTTAAAAAGAATACAGAAAACATTACTAATGATTACTGCATTTGTATGCAGCTTGTTCAGACAAACCAAGCGTCAGTCCTAGCCTCGCTGAGGGACCATGTGATCTAACCAGCCTCTCAAATGGGGCAATAATTTTTCCTCTGTGACTTCTTGTAAGGCTTGGCTGAGATAAGGCACATAAAATGTATATCTTAGCGGCCAGCACATAATAAGGGCTCAAAAAATGTTAACTATAATACCAGCCTGTCCATCATTCACATTCAATTTTTTTGCTTAGGGAGGAAAAGCAAGAGCTTGGGAGGCAGAGACAACAGACCACGGGGGAACCAGAAGCCTTGAGGAAGAACAGTCAAGGCCGGACTGATGCTGGGGTATTGTGTGCCCATCTTCCCGGACTAGTCAACAGGCCCCATTTCTTTAACACTGTTCTTTGGAACACCTGCAAACTTTCTGGAATGCCTCCCCCCCTCCCTTTTTTTATGTGTGTTAACAGCTTTTGTGATCTTTCAAAAGTAAAAGTTAATTTTTAAAAGAGATATTTGCTTTTCTGTGGACTTCTTTGCAGTCTGCACCTGAGAAATATAAGACTCAACAAGAATCTTAGGTAGAACTATGAGCGATGCCGTCATGGCTAATATATTCATTTGCCTTCTCTTTTGTTGGCTGAATATCAAAGCTTCTTAAAAGGAAAACTGAAACAAGGATTCACTACTTGCTTTTTTAGGAAGTTTTCCTTAGG
>NW_017731864.1:1005756-1006692 GCF_001890085.2 Hipposideros armiger | reverse complement strand
GTTATGTCCTCTTGGTTCCCTACTGAGTATCAGTGTAATGTACCTGATCGGTACCCAGTAAGTCATTTTTGATTGACTATTATGATGCATTAATTAGAACATCATCAACTAGGCCTAGCAGAGCAACTGTCTGTGACCGAACTGAACAACCATTTACTTTAACCCACAAGGTATTTTAGTGAAGCCAATCATTTGACTAGTTTTCAGCTCTCAGAAAATTATCTAACATTTGACCAAATGAGCCCATTCCCAAATAGTTAATATAACTTCTGACCTGGCCTGCTCTTAAATTCAGGCAGTAAACATATTACCAGGAGTCTATAACTCATTACGCATTCTTACAGAGGACAAAAATAGTATCATGAAAGTGCTATAGTCACACCATTTTAGACACTGGAAACATTAGCTGCAGAAAACGCTGATAGACTGACATGTTCAATGAACCACACGTTTTAGTGTGTCTAGGGAAAACCACAGTTGAAATGTAAATTGTTATTTTGCTTCTGTGAAAAATGAACCGAAATGCAAGTTGTCTGTTAAAAACACTGAGATCAGGTAAAGGCATTAGACATGTGTTTTCTGTCTGGTGTTCATACCCTACAAACAACAGAATCTTCAGTATGGTATAACTTAAGAGATTATTCATCCCTTAGCTGAGACTACAGCTAGGTGGTTTTTTTACACCATTCCAAGCATTGTTAGACCAAAAAAATGTATGACCTCTGAGGTAACCTTCCCCACAAGATAAACTGATAATTTCTTCTACAGCTTCTCTTTTTTCATCATTTCTGTGCAATTCTAGTTAATGCAACTGGCCGTGCAATTCAGAATATTCAAATATGCTATTGGCTTTCTGGGCACAGTGTTGGGTCTGGAATTCACCCTCACAGAGGTAAAGTGACATTGTATTTGTCACTGCCTCCTCTAAGTCAGCAA
>NW_017731864.1:999285-1004075 GCF_001890085.2 Hipposideros armiger | reverse complement strand
AATAAAAAATATGTAGAGAACAAATGAACTTACTATGGTGTAATTATAATAAACATTAACCACTTTTGACATTGGTAATTAAACATCAGGAAGTATGAAGAAATGAATACCTATTTTCCTATGATCAGCGATTATCTTCCAAATGAAATGCATTGGTCTGAACAGAATTTGTCACAGAAATCTGGCTTATTTCATGATTTCTAGCCAATATATTAGCAACTGAAGTTGAGTTTTTAAAGGAGAAATCCTTTCCCACTAGACATATTTTTTAAAAAGCTTTTATAATAATTGGTTTTATTTGATCAAAATCCTAACCTTTCTGTGAAGGTTATTGTAGAATTTTTGCAAATTAAATTGACCTTCCTGCCCTCGCCTCCTTTCAGGGAAGAGTTCAATATGTTGGTTTCCACCGAGGTATGTTCACTTTATTTAGCTTTTCTTTGTGTGTGTATGTGTGTGTGGGGGGGATCAGGTGGGGGTTTTATCATTTGAAAAGTAAATGCCTATGGATTTGGATTGTTTTCCTACAGAATGTGAAATAACCCCACCCCACCCCCACCCCCGCGCTAAACATCAAACCTGTAAAAAGCCCTGTGGGCTTTAGATTACATCGTTACTAGTAAACAACCTTTTATCTTTCTTTTTTTCTTGCCGAGGTAAAACCCCACACAGTTCCACTTTACTACTAACTTCAGGCTTCTCTGCTCCGCACCCCGCCCTCCCCTGCTCGGCATAAAGCACACTAGCTATACCACCAGAATCTCGGTCACTGTCATTGACGCCTCGTTACCAGTTTCAAATACTCGTACGCTATTTATAGCTTTGCTGTAGTGGGCACGTGTGCCCACATCACCAAGCTGTCAGGAGGAGAGAGGGCGGGCTTTCGATTCAACAGTGTGTACACAAATTATAGATTAACCAGGTTTAGATGAGACTGCATGACGGCAGCGAACAAAAAGGTGAGAGGAGAAATGACAAGCTCCCAGACTTCGTTCGGGGAGCAGCCCCTTTGCAGATGCCGAGGCTCCCAAATTCTTTTATCACACGCTGGTGAATGGCGCCTGCGGTTCTTCCCCCCCCCCCCCCCTACGCTTTGCAACCTACCTTGGTACCCCTACCATCACTCCCCACCTCCCCTCCTACAATGCAAGGTTTTTGAGAGACAGGGAGCCCCACCAATCAGCAGGCTTCCCCAAGAAACTCCCCCTGTCCCCCATCCTCGCTTTAGGCCCAGGCGCGCTCCTCCGTGGCTCGGCCCGGCCGGCCGGCCATTGGGCATGCCCAGCGCCTGGACTGCTGCGTTCCCCTGCCCGCATCGCGCAGTGCCTGAGAGCTGGCGGCAGACGAGGGTCTCCCGCGTTACAGAGGGGACGGAAACCCCATTCAAGCCAGGAATGGGGAGGAAAAATAAAATAGCATGAAGGCGAGTGACAAACGTCAGCTTTGTAGGGCCCTTTAATGCCAGCTAGGCAAGCAGGGGACAAACTGCTTGTTTATAGGTCAGCTTTAAAAAACAAAAACAAAACTTTGGGGAGCGTTTGCTTGTGGGGGCTGATACAACCCAGGCCGCTGGCTGGTTCTCGAACGTGAAGTACCGATTTGCTTGTCCAGTGGAGCTGGCACCGTCCTTGTTTTCCCCCTGATTATCCTTGTTGTCAAGGGTAAACTCTTCATGGGGTGGTTCAATGGGTGTGGGAGCTGTGTGGGCGACAAACACTTCAGCCGATATTTACACGGTAGGTAGGGTTTTGGCCTTAGAAATCCTCTGTAGGTCCCTAACATCTGTTTAAAATCACACATAGATTTCGGACTATGATAAGGGGCATCTCGTTTTCTCTCGATGCCTGTACTCCTGGGTGTGAAGGAGAAACCGTGATATTTACATTTTGTCTCTAATTGATCAGCAGCTAACCGCACAGCACCGGACGTAGGACGCTTCCCAGGGATCCCTCTTCTCGTTTTGGAGTGACCAGAGCCCCCCTCATAGCTGCCCTTGGGCGTACCTCTGTTCCTCGAGGTACCTCCCTGCAGCAAATGCGGGGATTCCAAGGCGCAGGCTGGCCCAGAAGTCCCTCAGGAAACCGTATAAAACTCCAGATCTCCTCACCCTGGCCTATCACCCCGAAACTGAAATGCAGCTTTTNTCAAAAGGTGCTTGGCAATTTCTGGCTATCCCTACTTTTGGTGTCTTCTTATCTGTCATTAGATGGAATTCAATGGAGAAGTTCAGAAAGCACGGGCTGAATGTCCAGAAAAACCATTTCCCCCAAGTTCCAGGGAGTCAGAATTCCACTGTTCCTCTTTACAATAATGTCCTTTAAGTGAAAGTTGTCCAGCAGCAATTCCAGGATCATCTCTTCCCCACCTACATGGCTACAGATCTTTGGAAGCACCCCTTCCTCATGCTCTCCATGATCCTGAACCACCGTGTCATGCTCCCTTGTAGGGTCAGAGGAAATGTGATAGGAGGGGAATTAGGGAACAGGGAAAGTGAAGAAGCTGTTGAGGGGAGAAGAGAAAAGATTTTGTTTTGTCAATTTTTAAATGCTCTCCGTTATCAACAACAAAAAACCCACAGTAAACTTTAGCCAAACTGAAAGAGAGCAAGCAATTTTGTGGGAAGCATTGTCGCTCTGTGCAAATGTCCACGTGCCCAAGCAAAGTCACCTGGGAGAGTGGGCACAAACTATCTCAGTTGATGGAAACTTAACCTTAACAGTTGCACAGATTAAACAAACAAACAAAAACTTTTCTTTCATGTCACATCCTAACCACCTACACATCCTGCTGACTTCACCTTCAAAATATATTCAGAATTTGACCCCTTTTCACTATCTCCACTGCTGACTAAATTTCCATCTCTGGATTGGATTTCTGCAATAGCCTTTTAACAGGTCTCCTTGTTTCTCCCTGTATCCCTGTGTCCTCTTCCCAACAGTCTATTCTCAACAGAACTGCTGGACTGAGTCTTTATAATATGCCAGATTATGTCACTTCACCCTCCAGTGGCCTCCCATCTCATTCAGAGAAAAGACTAGTTCTTAAAAGGACCCACCTGATCTTGTATGGTTTCATCCACTGTTCTCTCTCTAATCTCTCTTCCTCCTCTTCTCTCCTGCCCACTTGGCTTCAGCCACACTTCCTTCTTTATTTACTGCCACGCATGCTCCTAACCTGGGCCCTTTGCACTGGCTATTTCCTCTGCACGGAACACTCCTTATCATTTTCCAGTTGGCTAGACCTCCTTCAGGTCTCTCTATTCAGTCTCACCTTCTTGAATGAGGCTGGCCTGGATCACCCACTTATAATTGTAACCCTCTGCTACCACCAGCACTTCCAATCCCCCTTATCTTGATTTAAGTTTCCTTTCCTTCCATAGCACTTTTAACACACTAGATAAAGATATTTCATTTTATTGCCATTTCTCTTCCCTTACTAGAATGGAAGCTCTGTGAGGGCAGCTAGGGGTCTGNGCTGCAATAGTTGCTGCTTGCTGGGCCCCTGGCCCTGGGTTCCTTCCCTGGATCACAGCCCACTCTTTGGGAAGCATCCGTCTTGGCCACCTGCACCATCATTGGAGACTTGGGGGGATAGGAAACTAGCACAAACATGCTGACTTCTGGCTACTGCTTTGTCTGTGGGTAATAAAGTCTTTCATCTCTAAAAACTAAGAAAACGATCAGATATCCTACCAGCCTCCCAGGATTAAAATCCCCACTATCTTTCACTACGGTCTTAATGATTGTCCCAAACATCCAATCTGATTTCAAAGTCCATCATCTTCACCTCTGAATGTTTTCTGCACTCGTTCCTTCCTTTTCATTTCCACCGCCACAAACCTAACCCCAACCCGCATCATCTCATGTAGTCTATTGAAACTGACTCCTAACTAGCCTACCCCTGACCCATGGTTTCCATTTTATTCTATTTCCTGGATCTGCTCATGTTACTTCTGTTTATCACACCAAGTGCGCCTCATTATTAATGAAATAAGTCCAAACTCTTTGATCTTCATCCAAAGTCATCTCTGTGGGCCATATAAGTGATGATGTGCAACATTTAATTCTACAATTGAGTAATGACTGCCTCCTATGTACCAAGTGTATGGGACTAGATGTTCTGAATGATTCTCACATAAAGAGGATACTCTTCTCTAAAGAGTTTGTAGTTGCCACTTCTTATAATGGCTATCATGGTGCTAAATATTCGACATGCACAATCTCATTTACTCTAGTCCCCTTTACTCCAGTCCACATGGAATTTTGCTTTTCTTTCTTTCTTTTTTTTTTTTTTAGCTAAGCCATCCTGCTACCTTTTGGCAGCTCAGCGGCAGCTCAGCTCGGGCCGGGCATCAAACCACTGTTGTTCAGAGCTCAAATTCTTGAGCGAGCTCTTAACCAACTGAGCCACTCAGCCGGCTGGAAATTCTGCTTTTCTTCATGACTTCCCCACCATCATTCATACAGTCCTGTGCCTGGAATGCTTTCTTTAGCCACTTTTATTTAACACATATTTATTGATCACCCCAAAACAGCAGTAAACAAATCACACAAATCCTCTACTTTCTGAGAACAAATAGAAAATGACATTGAAGAAAGTGATGTTTAAGAAAAATAATGTAGGTGAAGGGAGTCAAACTGACAAAGCCTTGCTCCTTGTTTAAGGATGAAATCTCTGGATCCTCACCACAAAATGGACTATATGGTAGCCCTGTTCTGCAGTGGGTGAGGAATTAAGGGGGAGGGAGGTGAGAGGTGCTGGGACTAACCCTGTTCCAAAGGTATGGGTGA
>NW_017731864.1:990283-993140 GCF_001890085.2 Hipposideros armiger | reverse complement strand
GTTTGAAATCATCTGTTGAGGGTATTAGTCTTTGTGAAATCCTGTAAGATCTCGGCGCCTTTATCTTCCCTGAGTTCTCCAGGGTTGATGGAGGATGAAATCAAAACAAGAATGGAACTGCACTCTCACTGTATGATTCCTGGTAATTGATTTTTCTCAAAGGCTCTGAGACTCACCGGGCCTGCGTCATGGCCTGGCCCACCCAGTTGTAGCCCACATATAGCAACTTTTGGTTACTGGTTCGGGCTGTGAGTTCACCTGTTCTCAAGATATTTAATTAAACATTTTCCTTTGTGCCTAAGCCAGTGATTCTTAAATTTTAGTGTAAATAAGAATCATTTGGAATGCTGCTTAAAGTGCAGATGGTGGGGGTTTCGGCAGTCTCTAAAAGATTGTGGTGCAGGGGCACCTGGATGTAGCCAGAACGCTACATTTTTAATTGCACCTTGGAAAACACTAACACAAATGCTTAAGAAAAAAAGAATCTTCACACTTGTCAGAAAGATTTGATACCTGTGATTGAAAAGAGAGAATCAGCAATGCAATAAGACCTCAGTTAAGTAGTTTTATTGCTGCTGCTCTCTTGGTATGTATATAATACTAAAATGCACATGCCTTGCTTGCAAGTCACAGCACCATGTTATGGTGCCTTCCAACTAATCATCGGTCATTTAGAACAGCGCTACTATAAAGTGGGTGGGGTGGGGGGTGCCCAGACCCACCCAGCAGAATCAGCATCACCTGGAGTGTGTTAAAATAATGCAGACCCTCAGCCTGCCCTGGAGACCTTCGGAATCAGAACCTGACTATTAACAAGATCCTCACCTTGAAGCAGCATTGATCTAGCAGGTTCTCAAGCCCAACTGACTGTCCAGCTCACTTTTCATTTCACTCTTTCACATTTTTCATCCGAAAGGAAGAACAATTTTAATTACAGGAGAAAACAAGGTTATTAAGGGGAAAGACATACCCAGGCTCCCAAATTGTACTGCCTGTGGTGGATGACTTTTACGTGAGAAGGCAATTGGTTGTTAAGGGGTCTCATTTGCCCTGTGCCTCCTTTTTCACGCCTTCTGCCTTCATCGTAAGCTTTCTGCGGGCAGGATCATGTCTTAGATATTTAAATCTTCAGTGCCCAGCACACGGAGGTGCTCCGAAACACCAGAATGGCAACACATATATACATACACACATACACTTTAAATAAATAAATATTGCCAATTACTCACCCGAGTTATGTCGGTCCTTCAGGTTCAAGTTCAAGACTCTTCTCCTTCATAAAGATTTCATCAGTCATTTCATCCACCACGATCTCCACATATTCTAAACAAAAACAACTCGTTTGACACGTAGCATACACATACAAACCTTGAATGCTCATTTCTCTTTATTTTGTACCTCTCTTATTATCCCCATCAAAGCTGTAAGAAGCTGTCTCTATATATTTCATACTGCCTTGCACCACAGGCATTCAAATATTTGTTACTATTGAGCTAAAATAAAAATAGACATCAACATGAGAAAATCTGCAAGTTTTGATTTTCCTTCCAGCATCATTCTAAATTGCCAAAATTAATTCTAGAGATGACAATGTTTAAACAGCTCCCCCAGCTGTAACCTATTTATCTTAAGTAAAACATCTGTTTTGGTATTTGAAATACTTGCTAATTTTCAAATGGTTACTTGCACCTTTAGCCGACTCAATTCTAATTTCTGTTATTTATGACAGTAACATACTTCTCTATGTTGACCATATATAAAATGTTTAATTTATAACAGATTAATTCAATAAGTTCACAGCTAAAAGCCACTTTAGAGGTATATGTAATAGTTTATAGTTTGTATGATGTCCCTAATAGCCTCACACATAAACGAATATTTCCATTTTTAAGGCTAATTGTAGACATATTGCCCAATAGTGCACTCGTGGTATGTAAAGTTTTAACTTCTGGAATCATACCTGCATTTGTGAATATCAACATAGCTGTTCCAGTGTTTTGTTGAATCATTTAGGTCTCTTATAATTTTAAAATACACTTTAGTCTATTACACAAATCATCTGTAACTGTCCTATAGATGGCAGCATTGAGCAATATATTTGGTAATAGGTGGCTTTTTGGTTTCTGTGAATTTTCAGCTAGGAGTAAATTTTTCATGCAATGTATATCATTACAGTACACCACAAGACTAATTTAGCGTAAGGTGACAGGCTAATACTTGTACCTGCTCAAAATCACTTCACTTAGATTCCACAAAAGCATCTCTTTCTATTCTGTATATAATATGAACCAAATATGCATTTCCAGAGTTATCGCAACCCATTAATAAAAAATATGTAGAGAACAAATGAACTTACTATGGTGTAATTATAATAAACATTAACCACTTTTGACATTGGTAATTAAACATCAGGAAGTACGAAGAAATGAATACCTATTTTCCTATGATCAGCGATTATCTTCCAAATGAAACGCATTGGTCTGAACAGAATTTGTCACAGAAATCTGGTTTGTTTCATGATTTCTAGCCAATATATTAGCCACTGAAGTTGAGTTTTTAAAGGAGAAATCCTTTCCCACTAGACATATTTTTAAAAAAGCTTTTATAATAATTGGTTTTATTTGATCAAAATCCTAACCTTTCTGTGAAGGTTATTGTAGAATTTTTGCAAATTAAAATGACCTTCCTGCCCTCGCCTCCTTTCAGGGAAGAGTTCAATATTTTGGTTTCCACCGAGGTATGTTCACTTTATTTAGCTTTTCTTTGTGTGTGTGTGTGTGTGTGTGTGTGTGTGTGTGTGTGTGTGTGTGTGTGTGTGTGTGTTTTATCATTTGAAAAGTAAATGCCTATGGATTTG